>NW_006408542.1:28244300-28248076 GCF_000296735.1 Chrysochloris asiatica | reverse complement strand
AGATAGATAGATAGATAGATAGATAGATAGATAGATATCTCCACTTGCCACATTAAAAAATTATCCTGAGGTAAAATTAATAGAAGAATAAGATGAAGACGCTTTGTATCATTATATGATTCAATAAAGCTTCAAATGTATTTTGTTTGACTATTTATCCCTTTCTATTTTATCAATTCCTAAGTGCATTTAGAAGTTTCAAATTGTAAAGTTAAGTGATGTATTGTTTACTAATCACAGGGTGTGTTTTAAGGAACATAATTAATTAGAACTAGAATTGAGTGAGCTGTGTGCATGTAGATACAATTTGAAAATGATAGTCTCAAAAAGAGTGAAATATGAAGCACTGCCATATAAATAGTTATTATTCCCTTTATGCATAATAAGTGTAAAAGAAACTCACATCCCTTTGAGGGAGGTAGTATGAGTACTATTTTTATTTAAAACAAATAATAAAAACTGTCTATCTGTAGTAATTTTGTAGGGTGCCTGATGCCACAGTGGGTTAAGCATTGGGCTGCCAACAGCAGGGTCAGATGTTCAAACTCACCAGTCACTCAGTGGGAGAAAGAAAATGAGGCTATCTGCTCCTGCAAACATTGGATTCCCTAAGGAGCAGTTCTACTCTGTCTTACAGGGTCGCTATGAGTCAGAACCAACTCAATGGTACTTAACAACAACTATAAGCAAATATAGAAAAATGCCACTAATATCAAATGCAAGTAAAATTAACTGAAAATGATTCACAAACAGTTGCAGCAGTACATCAACAGGGAAGTGCCAGAAATGCATTCTAGATCCTAAAAAGGGTTTGGAAAAGCAGGTGCTAGTATTAGCTAAATCTTGGCTGAAACCAGAGAATACCACAAAAGTGTTTACCTGTGTTTTACTGACAATGCAAAGACATTTAACTGTGTAAGTCATATCAAGTTATGGATAACATTGCAAAGAATCAGATTTGCAGAACATTTAATTACACTCATGTGGAACTTTTACATAAATCAAGAGATATTTGTTCAAACAGATCTAGAGGATACTGTATGGTTTCAAATCAGAAAAGGTCGGTACTAGGGTTGTATCTTTCACCATACTTATTCAGTCTGTATCCTGAGTAAATAATACCATAAACTGGATTATATGAAGAAAAATGCAGCATATTTGGATTGGAGGAAGACTCACTAACAGCTGACCATATGCTGTTGGAATAACCTTGCTTGCTAAAAGTGAAGATGATTTACTGATTGAGGTCAAAGATAATAGTTTTCAATATGAGTCACACTTAACAACAACAACAAAAAAAAGTTGACCGATAAATATCATGATAAACAGAGTAAATATTGAAATTGTCAAGGGTTTCACTTTACTTGGATCCACATAAAACACTCATAGAACTAGCAGTAAAGAAATTATGTATATTGCATTGGGCAAATCTGCTTGAAAAGTTCTCTTGGATGTGTTATAAAGAAGTCACAAATATAGCAATGATATTGAGGATAGTCAAGGAATAGGCAGCATTTTGTTCTGTTGAGCAAAGAGTTGCTACTAGTCAGAATAGAACTGAGGTGCGCCTGAACAAAATAGTGGTATTTTTAGTCACCTCATATGCGTGTGAAAACTGCACAATGAATACATAAAACCAAATAGGACTTGATGCATTTAAATTATGGTGTTGGAGAAAATTAATGAATTTGTCATGGCCTACCAAAATTATGGAAGAAACTTGACTTGGAAGAAGTACAGCCAGAATGTTCCTTGGAAATGAGGATGGCAAGCTTTGTTTCACATACTTTGGGCATGTTACCAGAAGATATGTACTAACTCACAAAACAATCATTTCCATAAAAATCCTTTGCAGAAAAGACAGCACAGTGATTAGATGACCCATTACTTTCAGCGAAGCCTAGAAGTTAAACAAATGGACGACTTACCACCTCAGTGAGCCTGATGTTCTTGTTAGGTCCCATCAAGTTGGTACCAACCCATAGTGACCTTATGCATAGCAGAACGAAACACTGCCTGATCCTGGGCCAACCTCACTACTGTTGCCACGCTTGAGTCCATCGATGCTGCCACTTGGCCAATCCATCTTGCTGGGGGTCTTCCTCTTTTTCTCTGACCCTCCACCTTACCAAACATGATATCCCTCTCCAGTGACTGGTCCCTCCTGACAATATGTCTGAAGTATGAGAGACAAAATTTGGCCATCTTGGCTTCCAAGGAGCACTCTGGCTGCACTTCTTCCAAAATGAATCTATTGGTTCTTGTGGCAGCCCATGGGACTTTCAATATTTGCCTCCAACACCATAACTCAAATGCATCAGTTCTTCTACGGTCTTCCTTATTCACTGCCCAGCTTTCACAGGCAGTGTAGCCTGATAGCTACACTGAATTTCAGTAATCTGAGACAAAGAATTGTTCAGTTTTATACACAAGAGGTTTTGCACAAAGCATGTATAATGCATGTGATTTGCAGGAAATCACAAGTTACAACACAAGTCCAGTCATTTGCAAATTCTTACAATATTACAAACTGTTTGGTGTGCTAATGACATTCCATCACTTAGAGTGAGTGGCACATTAGGTTATGGACCACTGAGATTGACTGGTATTGGCTATTTCTGTGTTTTAGTACAAATGCTACATTTAGTTTAAATTTGGTTGAAGTAGACATAAAGATTATTACCTTTTTTTCCCCCAAAAAAATTTAACCTAGCATCCTTTAAACCAGCAGCAGCTTGAGATTTTCAGGTGTTGCCTCCAAATATTCATACCCTGGTGTCTATAACCAATATTGTATAAGTCTGAAATTTTCAATTTTTCTACTTAATAAATCTAGTTGCTGAATTTATTCTCCAAAATAACCTTTTATTGAGGAGTATTAAAAAAAAAAAAAACCACTCATCTGTCAGATCGTCTCATTCTTGTGGCTTGCTTGTTACTGTGGTACTGGAAGCTATGCCATCAGTATTATAAATACTAGCAAGATCACACATGGTGCACAGGTTTCAGCAAAGCTACCAGACTAAGACAGACTAGGAAAAGGGAGGGCCAGACTATTTCTTTATGTTTAGGCACAGGACACTTTCTGAATAGCAGTGCAATATTATCACATACAATGCCAGAAGATCAGTCTCTCAGGTCAGAAGACACTCAAAATACAACTGAGAAAGAGCTGCTTCCTCAAAGTGGAATACACCATAATGATGTGTGAGTAAAACATTTGGGACCTTCATTTGCTGATACGGCACAACTTAAAAGGAGAAGAAAATGCTGCAAACATCCATTAAAAAATGAACATGAAGTGTATGAAGTATGAATGTAGGAAAATTTGAAGTTGTCATAAAGGAAATGGAAGGCTTAAAAACAGATTTTCTAGATTTTAGTTAGCTGAAATGGACTAGTATTGGCCATTTTGAATAAGACATTCATATGGTTTACTATGCTGAGAATGACAAACTGAAGAGGAAGCACAGCACATTCATTGTTAAGAAATACATTTCAAGATCTATCTTAAAGTACAAAGCTGTCTGTGATAGAATAATATCAATATTCCTATGAGGAAAACCACTTAATACCAATACTACTCAAATTTATTCACCAACCATGAAAGTAAGTGATGAGGACATTGAAGAACTCTACTAGCTTCTTCAGTCTGAAATTGATCAAACATGTAATCAAGATATAGTGATAATTACAAGTGATTGGAATGCAAAGGTTGGCAAAATTGCAGCAGTATCAATAGTTGGAAAATATGGCCTTGGTGATAGAAATTATGC
>NW_006408542.1:28238114-28243386 GCF_000296735.1 Chrysochloris asiatica | reverse complement strand
TATACCTATTCCAAAGAGAAGTGTCCCAATGGAATGCAGAAATCATTGAGCAATAGTACATGAAAGCAAAATTTTGCTGAAGATAGTCCATAAATGGCTGTAACAATACATTGACATAAAACTGCAAGAAACTCAAGCTGGGTTCAAAAAATGACATGGAACTGGGGATATCGTTGCTAAGGCCCAATGAACTTCTGCTGAAAGCAGATAATAACAACAACAACAAATGTTCATTTTGCTATATCAAATGAAAAGGCTTTTGACTATGTGGATCATGATAAGCTATAGATAACATTGCAAAGAATGAGTATTTCAGAACACTTCAGTGTTCTAATGAAGAACCTGTACATAGACCAAGAGGTAGTCATTCAAACAGAACAAAGGGATACCAAACATTTTCAAATCAGGACAGATGTGCACCAGAGTTGTATTCTTTTACTATAGTTATTCAGTCTATATACTGAGCAAATAATCTGAGAAACTGGATTATATGAAGAAGAACCTGGCATCAACTTTAGAGAAAGACTCATTATACAGGCTGCTGTATGCAGATGATACAACCTTCCTTGCTGAAAGTGAAAAAAACTTAAAAATACTTACTGGTAATGATCAAAGACTTCAGTGTAAAGAAAACAAAAATCCTCACAACTAGACAAACATGATAAAGGGAGAAAGGGTTAAAGTTGTGACTTCATTTTTCTTGGATCCACAGTCAACACTAAACAGTGAAGAAATCAGAAAGGTATTACATTGGTAAAATCCTGTGTACAAGACCTCTTTAAGTATTCAAAAGCAAAGATACCAGTTTGAGGACTAAGGTTCCTCTGATGCAAGCCATGGTATTTTCAGTAGCCTCATATGCATGTGAAAGTTGGACAATTAATAAGGAATACCACAAAAGAATTGATGGATCTGCGTTATGGGGTTTTCCAAAAAATAAGGATTTTCCATAAAAGGACATAACTTTCCTCAAATGCCTTTGTAGTTGCCACTGTACTTCCACTATTGAGGCTTACCAGACTCTTTATAAATCTTCCCATACTGATTTCACCTCATTGACTTTATAAATCATAAGACCCACAAAGCAGAATATGTGGTGGCTTGTGAGTTGCTGTGATGCTGGAATCTCTGCAACTGGTATTTTAAATACCAGCAAGATCACCCATGGTGGACAGGTTTTAGCAGAGCTTCCAGACTAGGACAATCAAAGAAAAAGGAGAAAATGACTACTTTTGAATGTTTAGCTACTAAAAATGTTGTGAATATCAGCAGAACATTGTCAGATGTAGTGCTAGAAAATGAAAACATTGTGAACAGTGCCATACTATTGTCAGATATAGTGCCAGAAAGTGAGCCCTTTTGAGAGCCTTTGGAAGGCACGCATGTGTCTGTGGAAGACAATGATGATGTGAATGGAGTAAAGCTTTCAGGACCTTCCTTTGCTTATGGGGCACAACTCAAAATGAGGAGAAAGAACTGCAAACCTTCATTAATTACAGGAACATGGAATGTATGAAGTATAAATCTTGGAAAACTGGAAGTCATCATGAATGAAATGTATTGTATCCTAGGCAGTAGTGAACTGAAAGGGACAGGTATTAGCTGTTTTGAATCAGACAAGGCTACAGTTTACTATGCCTGGAATGAAAAATTCGAGAGAAATGGCTTTGCATTCATCAATAAACAGATCATTTCAAGATCTGTTTTGAAGTACAGTGCTGCCTGTGATAGGATAATATCCATATGTCTACATGGAGGACTAGTTAGTACTACTATTATTTAAATTTACTCAAAAAACACTGAAAGCCAGTGATGATGAAACTGAAGAATTCTACCAGCTTCTTCGGTCTAAAATTGATTGAACATACAGTCAAGATGTATTGATAATTACTGGTGATTGGAATATTAAGGTTGGAAACAAAGAGGAAGGATCAGTAGTTGGAAAATATAGCCTTGGTGAGAGAAATGATGCTGGAGAATTCAGAACATAATTTTGTAAGACCAATTCACTGCTTATTTAATGCAAATACCTTTTTTAAACAACATAAAGGCAATTATACACATGGATCTCACAAGAAGGAATACTCATGAGTCAAATTTACTACATCTGTGGGAAGATATGGTAAAAATGCTCAATATAATCAGCAAACAAGGCCAAGGTCAGACTGTGTAGCAGACCATCAGTTGCTCATATACAAGTTTAGGCTTAAGCTGAAGAAAATTAAAATAAACCAAAGAGAGACAAAAATATAACCTTGATCATATCTCACCTGAATATAGAGGCTATCTCATGAACATATTTGATGTGTTAGACATTAATGAAAGAAGGCTGTAAGAGTTGTAGGGAAGACATAAAGAACAAAATACAGGGAAAAAAAACAACAACAAACAAAGATCATTAAAAAGAAAAGAAAGATATCAGAAGTTAGAAGAGACTCTGAAATTTACTCTCCACATAGAGATGCTGAAGATATGAAGATGTCAAAGAGTTGAATAGAAAATTTCAAAGGGCAGCCCGAAAAGACAAAGTCAAGTATTATAATGAAATGTGCAAAGACATGTAGTTAGAAAGCTCTTAAGCTGAAAGAACTAAAGACAAAATTCAACCTCAACTTTCAATATTAAAGAACTCCTTGGGAAAATATTGAATGATGAGGAAAGCATCAAAAGAAGATAGAAAGTATACACAGAGTCACTGTAGCAAACAGAAATGGTCAATCGTCAGCCATTTCAAGAGGTAGCATGTGATCAAGAACTGATAATACTGAAGGAAGAAGTCCAAGCTGCAATGAAGGTATTGCCAAAAAACAAGCTCCAGGATTTGATGGAATGCAAATTGAGATTTTTCAACAAACTGAGGCAGCACTGAAAGGAACTATATCCTATGCCAAGAAATTTGGAAGACAGCTATTTGGCCAACCAATTAGAAGAAATTCATATTTGTGCCCATTCCAAAGAGGGGCAACCCAACTGAACGTGGAAATCATCAAACAGTATCATTAATATGCAAATAAAATTTTGTTGAAGACAATTTAAAAACTGCTGCAACAGTACATCAATAGGAAACTGTAAGAAGCTCAAATTGAATTCAGAAGAGTTTGTAGAACTAGATATATCATTGCCAGTGTTACATGGATCTTGGCAGAAAGCAGAGATTACTAGAACTTGTGGTTTATTGACTACGCAAAGGCTTTCAATTGTGTGGATCATGCCAAGGTATGAATAACATGACTTGGGTATGATATTCCAGAGCAAGAGGCAGTTGTTTGAACAGAAGAAGGTGATACTTAATGGTCTAGAATCATGAAAGTTGTGTGCCAGTGCTTTGTTCTTTCATCATACTTATTCATTCTATATGCTGAGCAAATAATTTAAGAAGCAGAATTATAGGAATAAGAATATGACTTCAATATTGGAGGAAGATCCATGGATAAACTAGAATTTGCATATCCTTACAACTTGACCAATAAGTAAAATCATTACATATGGAGAAAAGATCGAAGTTGTCAAAGATTTCATTTTATTTGGCTCTATAGTCAACATTCATGGAATCAGCAGTGAAGAAATCAGATATATTTATTGGGACAATCTGATGCACAAAGCATCTTTATTCAGCAGCAAAGATATCAACTGGAGGACTAAGGTGCCCCTGAACCAAACCAAGGCATTTTCAATAGACTCATATGCATGTGAAAGCTTAACAATGAATCAGAAAGATCATAGAATAATTAATCTATTTGAGTGTTGGTGCTGAACAAGAATATTGAAATTACCATGGACTACCAGAAGAACAAACAAATCTGTGTTGGAAGAGTCCATCCAGAATGCTCCTTAGAAGCCACGATGATAGGACTTCATTCTCATACTTCAGATGGAGGAACCAGTACCTGGAGAACATTATGTTTTGTAAAGTGAAGGGTAGTAAAAAAGAGGAAGACCCTCAACAAAATGGATTGGTCCAGTGGTAGCAGCAGCACACTTAGTGCAACAATTGTGAGGATGGCACAGGACAGGACTGGGCAGTGTTTTGTTCTATTATATCTAGGGTGGCTGTGAGTCTGAGCACACTTGATAGCACCTAACAGCAACAATTTTCCACTAACAATAATCTTATTATTATGCTCAAACACAGTCAAATAATTAAACTCAACCTAAGTTCTCATCTTTTGAAGATCAATTTCCAGAGCAGGCTACTTGTTGTAATTACTGTATTAACCAGAGTCCATTTAAGAAATTAGAATGATCCCTAGGTTTTCTAAAGAGAAGGAACTGGCAGGATCGAAAGGAAACAGATGTGGGGAGAGAGTTTTGGAAAACCATATTAAGAGGATCTTGGGAGAAGGACATCATCTCTCTCCCTGAAATTACAAACTATCCTGAGCTCATTGCAATGTTGCTGAAAGTACTAGATTGGAAGTGCTGGAGCACTGAGCATCAAGTATTTGAATCCTTGAATTCAACTCTCACTTCCAGAAACAAAATGACTTCAATGTATTTTTCTGTAATGCCTCATATTAACAAAACTTAAATAGGGGGCCATCTGGCAAAGGAGTTTAGAAATGTAAACATCAGGTTGTTGTTGTTGTTAAGTGTCACAACCACTGTAATACACAAAATGGAACAATAAGGTGAATAGGGAGCTGATGTTGCTGTTAGATGCCATCTCCTCTATTTTTTACTCATAGGGACTTCATGCAACAGAGCACAGCTATCTCAGGGATTTCTTTTTCTCTCTCTTTTTATTTTTAACTGTTTATTGTGTGTGAATTGAGTAAAGGTTTACAGAGAAGATCATAAGCCTTGCATTCAGCAAATCGTGCACTTTGTTTCATCCAAATTATTGCAATCCCCTCCATGCAACAGATACCTCACTTCTTCTCTGGAGTTCCTATTTTCATTCTAACCTCCTCATCCATTCTCAACTTAGGTACTGATACCCTTTTGATTTTGAATGTGTTAACAATTAGTGGTGTTGTCACCACCTACATACCTATCTATTGCTTGACTGAAAAATTGAGCCATGAGGCTGAGTTCTAGTTTATACTTGAAAGGCGGTCCAGGGTCATAGTTGGAGGTTCCTTCATCATTGAGCAGTAGGCCTAGTCTCTTGCTTAAATAATTTTGAGTGTTGTTCCATATTTTCTCCCACTCTATCTGGAACCTTCCAATGTCATTCACAGAGCTTTCTTGGCTTTAATCATCATGGGAGCAGATTGCCAGAACTTTTTCCCCCATGAGCTGCTAGATGTTTTGAAACACTTAACCTTCCAGT
>NW_006408542.1:28232954-28237664 GCF_000296735.1 Chrysochloris asiatica | reverse complement strand
AGAGAGAGAGAGAGAGAGAGAGAGAGAGAGAGAGAGACACTTCTAGTTTGGTGCTGTGGTTCAGAAGTGGAATCCAAATCACAAGTTCAACTCAACAACAGTTAATAACAACAACAGCAAATAAATATATATATTTGGGTATCAGTCCATCAAGGATAACTGTTATTGTTAAATGCTGTTGAGTCAGTTCTGACTTATAGCAACCCTGTATAGGGTTCTGGAGAAGGATCAACTGGTGCTTATTCTACAGTGCCACATCAGGACTCCCTCTCTCTAAATAGATATGAAACCAACAGGTAACTAGTTAAGTGACTAGAATTTTCCAGATGTAAGCAATGAATGTATGTATTATTGGGGGGCATAGACAAGTTTCATGCAAGACCAGTTATAATTCAGTAGGAGTGCCCTCCAAAAAGAAGAGCATGGAGAGGATTGTGTTTGATGGAGAAAATTAGATATTCTGATATCAAATGCACAAGAACCTTGTATCAGGTTATCATGTAAGATTGATATTAAATTGGATGCAAACTTGATTCTAACAAATATCTGAGTAAACAGAACAGTGTCCCTAAGGTAGAGGTAAGATGAAGCACCTGAATTCTCTATATTTAAAATCTGTAATTAGGAAATCCCTTTACTCATAATTAATAAATATATTGAATTATGGCTAGAGATACAATTTAGAACTATGTTTCTATTGTGCTCTGAGCTAGGTTTTGAGGGGGAAAACACATTGTACAATGTCTTCATTAGATGACATCTGTTTAAATTAACTTCTTCATGGTACAATCTACCTGTAGGTGAACACAGCTGTCTCTCCTCAGCAAGGAACATTAGTGATGATATTGTTATTGACTACACCATTAAATTCTCATAAAAAAAGAGAGAAAAAAACCTACTTGAATCAAGATCATTTCAGCACAAGGAAAAGGTTATAAGACAGTTTCAAAAATACAGCCATCACACTAAATTCCAACATGGGAATTGGTCAAGGAATTCAATAAGCATGAGTTGAGGTTTATGACAAAATATCAAATCCGAAAAGTGAACTCTAATTGTTAAACTCTGTATGAGAGAAAAAAGTCCAGAGATTAAGAAATATATTCATATACCTGCTAGCCATTTACTCTTTTACACTTAGAAGCATACTCTGCCCTAAATTTCTTACTCTTTACATGTATCTAGCCAGTTGTTCCCATATGTATAAAGCTAATTATATTATATGGAATACTTGGAGATGCTTTAGGTACCAGTATGGCCCACAATAGGACATTCTTTATACTGAGTTCTGAGATACTTGGCAAATTGCAAAACTTTTTACCATTATTTGGAATATATTAACATATATGAAAATAGGAGGGGGCAAAAAAAGGTTCGTGGAAAAATGAAATAGAAAAATAATGAAATTTTCTCATGAACTTTTGAAGCCCCTTTGTGTATATAGACTGTTTGCTAGCCAATCTTTCAAGCTATCAGAATACTAGAATCTGAAGTATGCTGTCATAAAAGTGTTTAAAATGTATATGTATTAAGATTAGTGTCTACTCATGCAGGCCATATAATCAGGATGTGTGATCAAAGGTTACATTCATAATTTGAGTAATTGGAACATAACCACTATAGATACCTTTGCCACCTTAATAGTTTTTAAAAAAATATCTTGCTTTGCAGATAAAAATTTTTTAGTAAGGATGTTTAAAGGTTATTGTTGTTGCTATTAAGTGCCATCGAGTCGATTCAGACTCATAGAGATCCTGTATAGGGTTTCCAAAGAGCAGCTGGTGAGCTTGAACCTCCGACCTTGAGATTCAAGCCGAATTTGCAGTCCAGCGCATTACCCCACAGAAACACACCAGGACTCCTTTTAAGGTTATTGTTTTTGTTGTTAAAGGGCCAGCGAGTCATTTCTGACCTATAGTGACCCTGTGTAGGGTTGCTGAGGAGCAGCTGGTGAGCTTGAACCGCCAAACTTGCAGTTCAAAGGACTTTGCAGTCTGGTGCGTTAACCCACAGCGCTAATGGCGATAAAGAAGAGATATTTGCATAGGTAGCTGGAGGCGTCATGTGCCATAGACAAACAATGCAGGCTTTTGTCCAGAAGATTATGATCAGCCAAGAGACTCAGCATATTATAGCAAGAGGAAAGAACTAGTAATCAGAAAACCTGGTTTCTGTCACTAAAGTTAGATATTCCATTTAACATCTGTGGTTTCTGTTGTCTCATATCCATTTCATTTGTTTCTCTTGGTTTTCTAAGAATCATGAGTTAGCATAGCAGTTATAAAAGTTCTTGAGCAAGTTCAAAGTGTGATGATCAAAGTTACAATGATCCTGCATAATAAGGATATGATGGAACTGCCACAAGAAACTGAGCTTTCTGTCTTTGATCCCATTCAGTGAAGAGAGGACCACAAAAGTGATGAATCATAGCGAGACATGCACAATACGAAATTTAGATGAGAAGCCCTTTAAAAATAACCCCTCCAAGACTAATACATTTTGTATTAGTGATGAAAGCTGACAAAATTGTAGGTAATTAGTCAATGCCTGCTTCCTCCTGAAAATGTAGAGCAAAATGAACAATACAGCACTGTGTGGAGTAATTACTGAGAATACTGAAGGTGTAAGAATGGCTTGGCTCACAGCCTAACAAAAATTTGGTCTTGGAATCTGAATAAAAATATTCCCTGAAAGGACATTTACAATGATTTTACTAAAACAAGGAGATAAATATCTTTTTATTGTGATTTGGGAGACAGGGAAGTGTCACAAAGTAACCTTTATCCTAAAATAAATAACATTTCAATTACAGGCAGTCCCTGTATTACTTAGGATTTCCTTTCCTAAATCAGTCTTTAATTTAAATTTATATGTAAATCAGAGTAAGTCAGGTATTGTTCATATATAACATCACTTAATTAAATGTTTGTGTTAATATATAGTATATAGTATAACGCATAAAAATTTAAAGACACACTTCTAAATATTCTAAAACATCTTCAACGTAATAGTGTAATAATAGTAATAATAATAATATTTTTATACAAATCACAAGATGCCTCCTGTTTGTTATTACAAACCATTGTATGTACCTCAGATTTTTAATATACTAGGCTCTTGAGGGGTTGATTTGTAACATTCAGCTTTACTAAGTTGAGTATTCCAAATCAGAAAATTGTTTGTAGAATATAGTTTTTTCTTGTGATGGAGGTGGTGGGTTATAAAGTAGACATCTCATAGAATCAGGGTATATGAATGTTGATGAAAATTTTCAAGACATCACGATAAGAATTATTGTTGTGAAGTGCTATCAAGTCGGTTCCGACTCATAGCAGCACTGTATAAGGTTTCTCAGGAGCGACTGGTGAGTTTGAATCTTGTGGTTCAAACCGACCTTGCAGTCCAGCACATTAACCCACAGTGCCAAACTAGGACTCCAAACCAGGAATAGGGGCTCTTTTTTGGATAAAGTGAAAAAGAGAAATGCCTGTATTTTCCAACTTACATTATAGGGTCATCCATTCATTTAGAGATTACTTTGGCATTACTTTTCAGGAAAATATTTTAACAATTTCAGATAGCAACTCTTAATTACATGATTTTTGCTGCACGTTAATAAATATATGGAGATATCCATGACTATTAGAATATATTAGATACAATATATGATACATGACATATTTAATGGTTTAAAATCAGGAAAGGTATGTGCCAAGGTTGAGCTTTCACCGTATTTATCCAGTCTGTGTGCTATAGAAGTTAACTGAGAAACTGGATAGTGTTAAGAAGAACATGACACAGGATTGAAGGAAGACTCATTAATAACCTGTGATATGCAGATGACACAACCTTGTTTGAGAGAAGTGAGCAACACTTGAAATGCTTATTGATGAGATCAAAGAGCAGTCTTCAGTATGGATTACACCTCACTGTAAAGAAAATGAAAATCCTCACAACTGGACCTATAAATAATATCATGGTGAACAGAAAATTAAGTGAAGTTGCCAGAAGTTCATTTTGCTTGGATACACAAGGCTCATTAAAACAGTTGTTGTCGTTGGTGTTGTTAGGTGCCATCGAGTCGGCACCGACTCATGGCAACCTTATGCACAGCAGAACGAAATAACGTCCGATCCTGGGCCAACTTCTACTGTTGCCACACTTGAGTTAATCGATTCTGCCACCTGGCCAATCCATCTCATTGGGGGTCTTCCTCTTTTTCTCTCACCCTCCATCTTACCAAACATGGTATCTTTCTCCAGTGTCTGTTGCCTCCTGACAATATGTCCAAAGTATGAGAGACAAAGTTTGGCCACCTTGCCTCTAAGGAGCACTCTGGCTGCACTTCTTCCAAAATGGATCTATTGGTTCTTTTGGAAGCCCATGTCACTATTAGTATTCTCCTGAAACACCATAACGCAAAGGCATCAATTCTTCTACGGTCTTCCTTATTCACTGTCCAGCTTTCACATGCATATGAGGTTATTGAAAATACCATGGCTTAGGTCAGGCGCACTTTAGTCCTCAAGCTGACATCTGTGCTCTTCAACACTTTAAAAAGTTCTTGTGCAGCAGATTTGCCTAATGCAATACGTCATCTGATCTCTTGACTGCTGCTTCCACAAGTGTTGATAGTTGATCCAAGAAGAATGAAGTCCTTGACAACTTCAATCTTTTCTCTGTTGATAAGAATGTTGTTTATTGGTCCAG
>NW_006408542.1:28229562-28230994 GCF_000296735.1 Chrysochloris asiatica | reverse complement strand
ATGTTTATGCATTCCATTTCATTTTTGACAATTTCCAATTTTCCCAGATTCATAGTTCGTACATAACATGTTCTGATTTTCAATGGATGTTTACAGCTGTTTCTCTTCATTTTGAGTTGTGCCACATCAGCAAATGAAGATTCTGTGGGCTTTTCTCCCATGAGCTTAACTCTATTTATGTCATCATGGTCAACTCTGCTTTGAGGAGGCATCTCTTCTACAGTTGCATTTTGAGTGCCTTCCAACCTGAGGGGGCTCATTTTCCAGCACTGTATCTGAGAGTGTTTCTCTGCTATTCATAAGGTTTTCAATGACTAAAGATTTGGGAGTAATTAATCACTCTTTCCTCCTAGTCTCTCTTTGTCTGGAAGCTCATCTGAAACCTATCCACCATGGGTGACCCTGTTGGTTATTTAAAATACCGGTGACATAGCCCTCAGAATCACAGCAACTCACAAGCCACCACAGTACAACAGACAGACGAGTGGTGGCCGTTTGGTTTTACGTCAAAATTGTCTTGTTCTCTCCCAAGATGGTGGCTCTGGGAATAGCTGAGCGTCTTGAATTAGAAAGCAATGGATTTCTTGATTCTCCTACAAATTCCCCTAGCTGTATGCCTTCCAATCTTCTAAATATTCCTTTATATGTGGTTCACAGTTCTAGCACCATCCCCTGAGCCTGATTGGCCCCGTATTCTGTGTTGTTGGTGATGGAGCTCCTCAATGCACATCTACCCTATCCGCCATCTTGATTGATAGTGAGATCAAATTGCATTTTGCCTTAGGCAAATCTGCAGCAAAAGACCTCTTTAAAGATGTTACTTGAAGGACTAAAGTGCCCCTAACCCCCATTGTTGTTGTTAAGTGTTGTCAAATTCGGTCTGACTTATGGTGACCCTGTGTAGGGTTTTAAAGGAGTAACTGGTGGGTTTGAACTACTGACCTTGTGGTTAGCAGTCCAGTACTTATCCTACAACGCCACATTAGGATTGCAACCGAAGGAAGCCATAATAGTTTTAATTGCCTCATATGCATGTATGTGAAAGTTGGACAATGAATAAAGAAAATGCATTTTAGTTATGGTTTTTGTGAAAAATACTGAAAGTATCATAGACTGCCAGAATAACAAACAGATTTGTAAGAAAAATATAAAACCAGAATGCTCCTTAGTAGGCAGGATGGGAAGACTTTGTCTCTCGTACTTTGGACATGTTCTCAGGAGAGACAAGTCCCTGGGGAAAGATATGGTAGGTAAAGTGGGGAGTAAGTGTGGTACTATAAATTTATTTAACATGGTTTTTCTATCCAATGTCTTCTTAACTCACACCAAATGATTAGATTGTTGCTGTTGGTATGACCCTCTGAATTTGTTCATACTCATAGCAACCCTATATAGCATTTCCAAGGAGTAGTTTGTGGGTTTGAACCACCAA
>NW_006408542.1:28223516-28228762 GCF_000296735.1 Chrysochloris asiatica | reverse complement strand
GTCTCTCATACTTTGGACATATTGTCTGGAGGGACCAGTCACTGGAGAAGGATATCATGTTTGGTAAGGTGGAGGGTCAGAGAAAAATAGAAAGACCCCCAACGAGATGGATTGGCCAAGTGGCAGCATCGATGGACTCAAGCATGGCAACAGTAGCAAGGTTGGCCCAGGATTGGGTAGTGTTCTATTCTGCTGTGCATAAGGTCGCTATGGGTCGGTACTGACTTGATGGCACCACCAACAACAACAACCTAAAGGACATTTGTCTAAACATTTGCTTTCTACTGCCTGGGACAATGGATAGTATTTGGGAAAACCAATTTTGCTAATGTTGTTAAGTGCCATCTAGTAGGTTCCATTGTAGGGTTTCTGAGGAACAGCTGGTGGGCTTCAATCACTGATCTTGTGCTAGCAGTCCAGTGCTTATCTTACAGAGCCATACCAGGACTCCAAATATCAGCTTAATCAAAAAACTTGAAAGACTGGAAAATGTGATGTCTTGGTGCATAGGGGCTCTGCCTGGCTTTTGTGGTCTGGGCAAGTAAGAAGTAAAGATTAAGGCAGATTTGTAAATTATCCAGTTATGTGTTGAAAGAATACTCTAACCCACAGAGAAAGTCCATATGCAAAAACTGGAAGATATTTTCTTGTCCCAATAGTTAAAAAATTTTTCTGTCCAGTCCCCATATAACTACAAAACTAATAATAGGAACACAACTTCAGTAGCCTAGTATGACAAGAGAAATAGATATTGCAAAATTTGTTCGGACAAACAAAAAAGCAACAACTAAAATAAGAATCAACAAAACTTTGGGGGAATTGTAATATTAAAATACTCAGTTTAAAAAGAAAATTATGAGGTATACAAAAAGCAATAAAATATTGATCCTAAACAGAATTAAAAATTTCCCATCTCTGAGGAAGTTTAGTTATTGAACTTGCTACGTAAATGCTTTAAATAAACTATTTTAAATGTATTCAAAGAGTTAGAAGGAAATCATATCCCAAGAACTAAAGGAAATGAGCAGAGCAATAGCTCATCAAATGGTGAATAATAATAAAGAGAAATACATTATCAAAAGAAGAAAAGTAAATAATATGAGTGCAAACATGGTTTCTGAAAAAAAAAAATCACTAGAGGTTACAATAACTTGAGCAAACAGAATAATCATGTAGATCAGATGACATTATGCAATCTGGATAATAAAAAAGTAAAATAAAAATGAAGAAAAATTATGCTAAGAAATTGTAAAGCACCATTAAATGTACTGACATATACCAGTAAGGCATGAATGGGAAAGAAGGAATATTTAAATAAATAATAGCAAAAATCCCCAATTTTGATAAAACACAAAAACCTACCCATCCCAAGAACTGAATGAACTTCAAATAGAAAATATTCAAAGAGATCCACAACACAAAGACATTTTAATAAACTGTAGGAAACCAATGAGAAACAACAACAACAAATGAAGTAAAAGAAATCCTGGTGTGGTGCTGCAGGATAAGCACTGCACTGCTAATCACAAAAGCTGGTTGTTCAAACCCAAGGAATACCTACATGGACATTATGAGTAGGAGCCTACTCCACAACACTTGACAACGACAGCAAGAAGAACAAGAGTAAGAAAAAAAATGGAAGGAAGGAAGGGAAGGAGGAAAGAAGGAAGGAACAAAAATCATCATATACAGGGGTACCTGTTTAGGACCAGTATTTTATATCAAAAACATGTAGAAAAGAATAGAGTAATATGATACATTCAGTGTGCTGAAAGAATAATAAAAATGAACCCAAAAGGAGCAAAATTTGACTTGCCAACCACGAATTCTATACTCAACAAACAATTTTTCAAAATGGAATGAGAAATCGAAATATTCCTGTACAAATTAAAGTAGACATAGTTTGTCATTAGTAAACCTGTCCTGGTATGGTATAGTGTAGGCACTGGACTGCAAGGTTGATTTGAACTTTGAGGTCAGGGTTAAAACTCACCAGCTGCTCCTCGATGCTGAGTTGAGTTGGAACCAACTTGACAGCACTTAACAACAAACAACAGCAATTCTGCCCTGCAGGCAATACTAAAGGAAGACCATCCAGCTTAAACAAAAGATCTGTATACTAACATGGATCCATAAGAAGAAATAAGAACATTAGTAAAGTGATTGCATACGTAAATGTAAAAAGTAATATGATTGAGAGATGACAAGATAGCAGACTAGAAAATAAGAGCATACAGACCCACTCCAATAAAGATAAGGAAAACCAAATGAAACTGATGCAGATGATAGTCCTGGAAATCTGAGCTTCAGATGAATGGATAGTTGTTGTTGTTGTTAGGTGCCATCGAGTCAATACCGACTCATAGCAACCTCATGCACAGCAGAACGAAACACTACCTGATCCTGGGCCAACCTCACTACTGTTGCCACGCTTGAGCCCATTGATGCTGTGGATTTAATGCTTTGGTTGGTGGTTGTTATGTGCTGTGGAGTTGGTTCTGATTCATAGTGACCCTATATAGGTTTTCAAGGCTGTAAATCTTTATGGGAGCAGAAAGCCTTATCTCTTTTCTGCTGAACTTCTGGTAGTTTCAAAATTCTGCCTGCGAGATTAGCAGTCCGACTAGTAACCACTACTCTTGAATGCTTACTAGGACAGAAAGCTGAACAGTCAGAGCAAAAAAAAAAGAGACAGACCGGTGGTCTGTGCCTGCCAATCAGACACGGTGTGGCCGTTTTAAACTTTTGTGAGTGATTTCAGAGACAAGGCACAGTCTTTTTCTTGTTCCTCACACTCTCCTGGATACCAGAGTTTACACCACCAAAGGGCATCTCTGACTGAAAGTCAGCCTCTGGTCTCCAGCTCTTAGTCCCTCTCTTCCCATGATTCCACAGTCCTCAGCTGCTCCCTGTCTGCATGTTCCCTTCTCTGCCTCTATCTCTGGTGTCGCTGTTTCTCTGGATAAGGTCCCACATTCCGCGTATGCTCTTCTCCCTTGATGGTCCTAGGGTCATTTGTTTCTGGGCTGTAAAATTAACTACTCCCCATTTTTGTTACAAATCTTCTACCTTTATAATTGTGATAGTCTCAATTAGTCATGATAACTATTACTATTGAATCATAAGAATCTTATCCCCATCTCTTTAACCAGATCCATCTAGACAAGATGAAAACTATTCAGTGGGGACTTTCTTCCCCAACACGCTCTTAAAATAAACTCCCTCTTGAAATCTTGTAAGCCAGTCATTTTGTGCCTTTATCGCCCCCTCATTTTACGTAGCCAATATCCAAGTTGCCCGTCCCTATCTACCTTGTGTACAGAGGGGATCGCATTGATACTTGATGTGAAGACTCCTTCCCTCTCTGTTGGTATTTAGAGTTACTTCCATGAGTATAGGTTAAGTTCATCAAATTGTAGCAATTTACACTTGTTTCCTTTATCTATATCTATATCTATATCTATATCTATCTATATCTATATACTTTTAATCTTCCTCTAGTTGAGTTCTGATATCAAGCATTGAGGCTAGGTCAAATGAGTACGATCTGCAAATTTTGGTGTTCTTGTGCATTTCCCGTCACTTCATATCAGCTGGATGCTTCACTCTCAGCTCTAGCCCTCTGTGGCTATGTCCTTGCATTGGGCTCAGGTGTCCCCAGGTCTCACAACACTTCGAACCAATCAGCCCTCCCTCTTCTCTCTCTCATCTCCAGGTCAACAGGTATCTATGGAACATGGTTAAACTCAGCCCATTTTTTCATTGCTGTCTTTCCCCTTCTTCCACTCACCAGTAGACCAATGTGATCGTCAGCAAGCTTATATGCCTGCACATGTGTTCTCTTTGCGCTTCAGTCTTACAGGGAGGTTTGCCCTGAAGGATCTTGATTGCTTGCCTTGATGACTTCTCAGTGAACAACTTGCTTATTTTTGTAGTAGCCAGTCATACTGCCATTTTTGTTTTAGATTTTCCCTGATGATCTTTCTCTGAAGATGTATCTTCTGTCGCTCTAGCTGTTCCAGGCTGATATGCTTGTCCTTTCTAGTGGGAATGTCCCACTTCAGAAAGTTCTAGTGGGGCTCAGGATTCTACCTAAGGTCCTATACACTAAAAAGGCTCTGCAAGAAGCCTATTTCACTGGGCATGTTCTAGAACCCCTTTTAGGTATTCCAATCAGTTATAGGCTGAAGATGGGCTTACAAGCTTTCTGTAATCATGTTTCCCAACATTCCTTTCTATTCCACTCAAGTGTCTATTTTATAATAGTAGGTAAAGGAGACCAATATCATAAGACAGTCAAGCATCTTAGTATTATATCCTCTGTTTTCTCCTCTATTTTTGATCTTACAAATTATCTTCTCATCTTTTGAAGTTCAGTCTAGATCATTTTTATACCTTCCCTGTCTTGTCATAACACATTTATACTTTCAGAAACATTTATGAACATAAGAAGTGTTATTTATAATAGCTGTTTAATATATAATTATACTTATTCTGTCACTTGTGATTGTTGGGTATGTTTTCATTGATTGTCTGATCTTCTAATTATAGATTCTGTTTTGCTTCTTCAATGCATGCCTAGTAAATTTTGAACGCCAAATATTTTGATTTTGCCATGTTGTTTTCTTGTATTCCTTTAAATATTTTTATTGGGAAAGTTAAGTTTTTTGAAAATAGATTTTACCTACCTAGTCTTGGGCACATTAGGATCAACACTGGACTGTAAATCATAAGGACAGATGTTCAAACCCATCAGCTGCTCCTCAGGAATCCTATACAGGGTTGCCATGAGTTGGAAGCAACTCAATGGCACTTAACACCAAAAGTCTTTCATTTAAGTGGCACTATAGGATATGCACTGGTCTGGTAATCACAAGGTAGGTAGTTCAAATCCACTACATGCTTTGGAAGAAAGATAAATCTTTCTGCTCCCATAAAGAGCCTGTAAGCCTGGAAACGGCCTTGTAAGCACTATACAAGGTTGCTATGAGTTGGAATATACTTGTTGTTGTTGTTAGGTGCCAATGAGTCATTACTGACTCATAGTGACCCTATGCACAGCAGAATGAAACACTGCCTGATCCTGGGCCAACCACACTACTGTTGTCACTCATGAGTCCATCAATGCTGCCATTTGGCCAATCCATTTCATTGGGGGTCTTCCTCTTTTTCTCTGACCCTCCACCCTACCAAATATGATATCCTTCTCCAGTGACTGGTCCCTCCTGACAATATGTCCGAAGTAT
>NW_006408542.1:28219173-28220296 GCF_000296735.1 Chrysochloris asiatica | reverse complement strand
AATTAGTCTTGCTTTTAACTCTGGTTAGATGGGTAAGGAGAGTATATATGTGACTGGTAATTTTCCTCACAACTGAGGAAATACTATTCTCAATACTCAAACAACTACTCTGTATTTGTTAAAATTTCTCCACTTTGCCATTGTATTATGAACCAGAACTTGGTGATCTCTGTTAATTGTTCTTTATTCTCTGTTGTAGTTCTTTTCACAGCTTCTTATTGTTTTCTCACACTTATGTGCTTGTCAATTTTCAGATGGAGACTTTGGGGATCCTCCTAAAGAGCTCAGTTTCTCTATCCTCTATCTCTTCTTCCTCTTTCTCCAGTCTTCTCAAGTTTAACACTCTGTCATGCAAATTCTAATCATCTTCGCCTCCCTGAATACTCAACTTTCTATTCTTTCTCCTCAATTTAGGAAGAGTGCCAGGCTTTGTTTTAATTACCTTGCCTATGATTCAGTATGGAAATTGTCTACAGATCAGATCATTTTAGAACTCACATTATTTGTTTGTGACCACTTAAGATTCTTTGTCTTGTACTGTCTATTTGCCCACTGTCTGAAAACTCTTAACAGTTTTTCAGATTTCTAAAACTTTTTTTAAAGTAAAAAGGTACATTTAATATCTATTACTTTGTCACTGTTTTAAGTAGAAGTCTGTGCCATATAATTTTGTGGATTTGTTTTCATACCATTATTTTCCTATATTCTTTTTTTATTTCTCTCCAGGTTTCTGGTAAATTGATCAACTTTTTCCCCTTTATAGTTAGAGCATTAGCATTTAGCTATAATTTGCATAATGCAACTTCATAGTAATTCACCACTTTAACTTTATGTTTTGTTATTCTATTATGCTATTTAGTGTTTTTCTTTATTTTCAGTTCACACTATGTTAGCCTTTTTCCTAAGGCTCATCCTCTCTAATAATGTTTTGAATATGTCTTTATATACATATGCATTGTTTTTATGTGTGTTTTGTTTCCATATATTATAAGAACTTAGCTTGATTTTCCAGTACACTTCTGTCAGTTTAGCATACTGTGGTGGCTTATGTGTTCCTGTGATGCTGGAAGATATGCCACCACCAGTATTTCACATACCTGCAGGGTCACCATTGGTGGACAAA
>NW_006408542.1:28213165-28215108 GCF_000296735.1 Chrysochloris asiatica | reverse complement strand
TGATGTAGAAAGCATCAAAAGAAGATGAAAGGAATAAATTGAGTCACTGTATCAATGTTTAAACATTTCAAGAAGGTGTATATGATCAAGAATTTATTGTACTGAAGGAAAAAGTCCAAGTTGTACTGCAGGCAGTAGTGAGAAAGAAGACTCCAGAAATTGATCAAATACAAATTGAAATCTTTAAACAAACTAGTGCAGCTCTGGAGGTGCTCACTCATCCATGGCAAGAAATTTGGTAGACAGCTATTTGACCAAAAATTTGAAGAAAGTCACGTTTATTCCCATTCCAAAGAAAGGTGACCCAATAGAATGCAGAAATCATGGAACTAGATGCTGTATGGATCTTTATTGAAAGCAAAGAATACCAGAATGATGTTTACTTGTACTTTATTAAGTATGCAAAGGCTTTTGACTGTGTAGATCATTACAAATTATGGATAACTTTGTAAAAAATGTGTATTTCAGAAGACTTAATTAAGCTCATGAGGAACCTATATATAGACCAAGTGACAGTCCTTAGAAGAGAACAAGGGATACAGCATGGTTTAAATTAAGAAAAGGTGTGGGCCAGAGTTATAGCTTTTTGCCATATTTTTAAGACTGATTTCTCACTGCTTCTTGGAGGGAAAAATCTTACATTGTTTGAATCTTCAATTGTTTTATCACGTTTTTAAAGTAAATACAAGCAATGTCCATTGCAACTTTGTTCACTATGTTAGCTAAAATTCTCAGAATATTTTAATGAGGGGGTAGTAGAATATCCCCTTCATGAACCAACCTATTTGGATGGGTTCTCATTGCCATTGATTTGTGTTGCTGTAGGATAAGTACTGGACTACTAATTGCAAGGTCAGTAGTTCAAATCCACCAGCTGGCTCCTCAGAAACCCTATACAAGGTTACTGTGAGTTAGAACTGACTTGGCAACTCTTTTAAAAACAACAGTTCCTTGATATGGCATATATAGTCCTTTATGATTCCTTATATTATCTATTATCCACAATATAATTTTGAATTATAAAAATGTGGGTGGAGGGATCTCAATTCTCCAAGTAAGCCATATGGTCTTGTCTTTTAGCTCTGTAATAAAATTTCCTTTGCTTAAGATAAAGTTGTTCCATACTTCTCTTATTACTTGGCTAACTACTGGTCATATTTTACTTCTTAGTTAAATTGTCACTTTTTCAGGAAAGCTTGCACTAATACCTTCCTAATAAGTAACACTTATAAAAATATCTTAGAAATAATTGATTCTGCACACCTTTTTTTTCTATCAAAGGCTACACATTTATGTCTAAATATATTTGCTGTAAGCTATAGTTTCCATATTATCATGGATGAAACATACATAGTGTATGCTTTGTTGAATCCAAAGCTGATGATCTAGTCTGTAAACTTCCACTCAATTTACAATAAAAGTAAAAAAAGTTTGTTTTGGTTTCTTCATAGGAAAAAAATAGTATTGCTATAAAATTGTTATAAACATGACAGTGTATATGAGTTAAATAAAACATATCTAAGCATTCCTTAGTTGCAAGGATGTCACTAAAGGAAGGATCAAAGAAAGGAAAAGTCATTGAAATGGTATTATTGGGTTATTGAATGGAAAGGATGGAATCACCCAGTTTCTAAAAGAAATTACAAGTTTGAATATGGGATTTTTGTTTTCAACCAGACTTTTGAGAATTTTTATACTATAAGAGAAAATACAGAGAAAGGAAGCGAATAGATTCATGTTTGATAAGTCATGATTCATGGAGCAATGAGCTGTCGAGAGAGATAATTATACCCAGATTACATATAGAGGCAATTACTTTGGACATTAAAAGAGATTTATCTCTTCTACTTGGAATAGAAGAAAATAAAAGTTAAAGTTAAGTTTTAGCTATGTTTGCATGTGACAGATCAAGTTAACCTACAGAAAAGAATACTTAAAAACTT
>NW_006408542.1:28209984-28212860 GCF_000296735.1 Chrysochloris asiatica | reverse complement strand
ACAAGGGGTGGGAGAGGGAGGGAGGATTAATGACTAATTAGAGGGTTGTTGTTGTTGCTAAGTGCCCTTGAGTCAGTTCTGATTCATAATGACCCTGCGTAGGGTTTCCAAGGAACGGCTTGTGGGATTGAGCCACCAACTCTGTATTTAGCAGTCCAGTGCTTATCATATAGTGCCACACCAGGATTCCTATGTACATATTAAATTGGATGAAGGGGAAGGCAAAAGGGAAGAACAAAAAAAGAAAGAGGAGAAGAACCTCTGTAAAGGAAAATAGGAAATATCCTACTATTCAAACATGACGTTTTTACCTGGATCATTAATTCATATTCTGCTGTGTACAGACCACTTCCTAAATATTATCGACTCCTGTTATGGTGCTGAAGGATAAGCACTGAACTGTGGACCACAAGGTCTGCAGTTCAAACCCACCAACTGTTCCTCAGAAACCCTATACAGGATCGCAATGAGTCGGAATCAACTAGATGACATTAATAACAACATAAATTATAGTTCATACCAAGTTTAATCTTGTGCTGAGTATTACATTACTCTTCACTTCACATATATGAAATCTGTTAGATCACCACTATATGGCTCTACTGAGAAAAGCGTAACTGAAACAATGTGTGGCATTCTTTTAGATGGGCAACATAGTAATACCATTTATCTGTTCATATAGATTGATTTGTTGTTGTTGTTAATTCCCTTAAGTTGGTTTTGACTCATAGTGACCATGTATAAGGTTTCTAAGGAGCAGCTGGTGGGTTTGAACTGGTTTGTAGTTCAGTGCCAAACCAGTAGTCCTGTTCTTGTAGATTGAACCTAACGTATTTGGTAGATATAATCAGATGTGGAAAGCTCTTACACACTGTGGTACTAGGTAGTGCTTTACAATTCTAATTTGCTTCACCATTTTAAAAATAAATATGTAAAAGGAGCAACTTTTGGTGCTATAAAAGTGTCATTGAATCTAAACCTTTTAGCAACAGAGAAGAAATACAGTGTATGTAGGGGACATGTCCAAGTCAGCTAACTATCAGCCTCACCCACTATGAATTCAAGTTTTGTCTTATTTGGTTAAAGTGTCAGGAGTAATTTGTGCTATGAGCTTTAGATACATTTTTTTCACTTATTTCTGTAAGTTCCACTATACAGTTGCACTGTCACTATCTACATTTTATTGATGGAAAAATCGAGACTCGGAGAAGTTCAGCTAACCAATGGAGAATTCAGAAATTATATCCATTTCACCTCCAGGTTCTGACTTTTAAATGACCACCCCAGACTGCCTTTAAGACAACCACTCTCTGGCTGATGTCAGTAAGCTTCTTCAGGCCACAGCCACCTGAGGGACAAATGGAGTCACAAATTCAACTAGATCTCTTGCTTCCTACTTATCCACATCTTCAACCTTTATAAATTGCAACCCTCAAGTTCTTGAGAGATGTCAGGGAGATGTCTCTAACTGACAACAGTAAGTCCGCTTAGCAGGGGACTCCCACTCCTCAGGCACCTGCTCATGAAAAAGACAAAACCACAAAATAAGAAATGTGTGTTCTGCTGGGAATGAAAGAAACAAAAATAAAGGTGAGTGTTAGCTATATTTATATGTTAGCTATATTTCCATAGGCAAGTCAAGATATCCTACAGAAAAGAATAGCCTTAAATAAGAAAACAGATCATTATTTTCCTGTTGTTGTTGTTATGTACCTTCCAGTTGGTTCTTATTCATTGTGACCCTGTGTAGGGTTTCCGAGAACCAACTTGTGGGCTTGAATTGTCAACAATGTGGTTGACAGTCCAGTGCTTACCCTAAAATGCCACACCAGTAGTTCATTATTTTCCTAGGAATAAAGGGGGAAAAAATGTGACTAGCTACATTTACATGAGAGAAAACCATATAATAGGTATAGTGCTGGCCTGGAGGAATGTGAAGGTTTGATAGAACTTACATGGAGTCCTGGTGTGTCACCGTGGGATGAAGCCCAAACTCTCAAGGTCGGTTTGAACCACAACATTGGTGGTTCAAACTCACCAGCCATTCCTTGGAAGTGCTGTGCAGCGTCACTGTAAGTCAGAATGGATTTCATGGCACTTCACAACAACAAAAAATATGGAATGGATAAGGAGTCACTGAATGAAATAAAATTCCTAGGTAATGTTCCAAATAAAACATATATTATTGATGTCTAATTTACTTTAAAAACAAAATATTGTAAACTGAGTGAAGATTTACAGACAAGATCATCAGTTTTATATCCACACATCACACATTTTGTTTCGTCTCAATGGCTGCAGTCACCTCCATGCAACAACAGGTATCCACTTCCCTGTGATTCCTATTTCTGTTCCACCCACCTTCCCATTCCTTCTCAACTTTGTCCTTAGGGAAATGTTGCCCTTTTAATTTTGAATGATTGACCCTTCCATGATAAGCATACTTTTTACTTGTGTTGCTGTTCCCCTTATATACCTATCTACTGCTTGGTTGAACATTGGGGCCATCAGAATGAGTTCCTTTCCAGACTAAAAGAGTGGCAGAGGGCCTTAGTCCCAGGTTCTTCGGTTTCTTTCTGACCAATAAGCTGTTTTTTGTTTTGTTTTAAGTTTTATTTCACATTTTCTCCCATTCTTCTAATTTTCAGACCAGTTGGTAGTGGTAGCTTGTCTCAGAGTTATAGAGACTGATGTTCACATGTCCCATTAGTCCATTGGCCTAATTGATTCCAAGCCTCTTCAATTCTTATCACTCTTCTTTCTTTTGTACATGGAGAGACCAATCATGAACTTTCAAGATACCAGACACTACTCATCAAAGTAGGATATAGAACATTGTCTTATGGACCATGTTATGCCAATAGCCTCTGTGTTCC
>NW_006408542.1:28207081-28209204 GCF_000296735.1 Chrysochloris asiatica | reverse complement strand
TTCTTGTATATTGCCCTCTCCATCTGTAGCCAGTCCAATTTACTCTTGAAATTGTCATTAGCTAATTTTTATTAGACAACTTCAGAATAAATATTGGATAAAGTTAGATAATTTTCAGACCAATTATAAGGAAAGACAAAGAAGTGCTATCACTGACAGTGTCTATGAGAGGATTGGGAGTGACTATGTGTTCTGGGAAGGTCATTGAAATACTCTTTACATAGCTAGATTACAAATCAGAACACACAGAAAACAATTTCTGTGATATAATTGAACCTAGCAATGAAGTAAGTGTCCTGAAGTGATACTGTTGGATAAGCTCTGCAAACCTAACCAAAAGGTCAGTTGTTCAAAACCATCAGCCACTCTTCAGAAACTTTATACAGGGTCACTATGAGTCAGAATGAACTTGATTAAACTTATCAACAGCAACAACTACAAGACTGACGTAAATTCATTGGATCATAAAGTCTGGGATAAGAGCATGATAATGAACAAATAAGATGGGGAAGATTTTTAAATACCAAGAAACTTTATACTTTGATGTTGGATGCATAGTGCATATGAATGTTCAAGTTCTGAATGTCAGGAGAAAAAACATAAAGGGAAAGTGTGAGATACAAGAAAGTGTGGGGTACTGAATTATAGACCAGTGGTAACACCAAGAAAGAAAGATAGATGATTGCATATAGTAAGATATTATGAACTGAGAATGAGGAATAGTAAGTGTGTGTAATAAAGACTCTGACTCCATTTTTGTTGACTGACTGCTGAAAGCTTTTGAGTTATCCCTTCATCTTCCCCTTCTACCCTCATCTGAGAAAGCTCGTACAAAAGCCCAGTATTCCCTCCTTTAGTATTGGTGGGGATTTCAAGCCTTGCATAGGAAAGCTCATCTGGCTTCACACCCTAACCTCCATAAACTCTGAGGAATATCCTTTTCTTGTACTCCAAAGTCATTTCAGGTTGGCTTGGGAGATCTCATTATATGAGTATGCAATCTTTTCATATCCTCGTAGTATATCATCAACAGTCTTGACAGGGAAATCAGTTTTTAGGTGTGGCCTCATATTACTTATGTTGTTTTTGCTATTAAGTGTCATCATGGCAGCCAGATTCAACCCTGTATGGGGTTTCTGGGAGTGAGTCCTGATGTGATGCTGTAGGATAAGTGCTTGACCTCAAGGTCTATTTGAACCACATGATTGGTGGTTCAAACCCACCATGCACTCATTGGAAACCTTATAGGGTCAAAATACTCTAGTGACACAGTGGTTAAAGCACTCAGTTGCTAATGTACAATGTCATCCTACAAGTGGCTCTGCAGGAGAAAGATAAGGCAGTTTGGTTTAGTCAAGATTTTAGCCTGAAAACCTCATGGGGCTGTTCTACTCTGTTTTATAGCGTTGTTATGAGTTATAAATTCAATGGTAACTGGCTTTTTTTTTTTTTTTTCCTTTAGTTTCAGTTTCAAGCCATTCTTTACTGAGTCTGAAAGCTGATATTTAAATTCATAGCTGAGAAAATTAAGGACATAGGATTTGCTGCAAGCGGTGAGACACAGATAATCTGACATGTTTTTCATTATCTACAGAGTTTAAAGAAAGCAATTTGAGATCGTAGCTGATATAATTTTTTGTTGTTAAATGCCTTCTGTCAGTTTGAACCCATAGCGATCTTGTTTTGGGTTTCTAAGGAGCTGTACTGGCTAGCTAACCATAAGTTCAGCAGTTCATATCCACTAGTTACTCCTTGGAAATCCCAAACAGGCTTGCTATGAGTCAGAACTGACTTGACAACACTTAACAACAACAGTATCCACTATGGTCTCAAAATTTTTTGTTTTAAAACTCTGATCTTTCTAGGTTTTTGTCTCCATTTCAGAACTGAAATATTGGAGATAAATTATGAAACATTTTCCTCCTTTCCTTTATACAAAATAACCCATGAACTCTCTTTAAAATCTATAATCTTGGTAATTAATTCATTATCCTAGGTAAGCTTTGATCTCTCTCTCTTTTTTTTTTTTTTTTTGTAAGTTGTTATTGTGAATTGAGTGATAGTTTACATTGGGAATATCAGTTTTACATTCATCATTTCATTGTAATGATTACAATCGCCTC
>NW_006408542.1:28205303-28206606 GCF_000296735.1 Chrysochloris asiatica | reverse complement strand
TATTAACCCACAGTGACACACCAGAACTCCATAAGAGTAATTACTACCCTTTTTTTGTTATAAAACTTCTACCTTTATAGTTGTGACAGTTGTAATTAGTCATGATAACAGTTACTCACTATTGAATCTTAAGAATCTATCCTCATCTCCTTTCACCAGATCCGTTTAAACAAAATGAAACCGATTCAGTGGGGATTCTACCTTCTCACACACACTCTGAAACTAAGCTCCCTCTTATAAACTTGCAAGCCAGTTACTCTGTGCCTTTATAGCCCCTCCCATTTTAGGTAGCCAATGTCTAAGTTAACCCTATATACAGAGGTGGATAGGATTGATCCTAGATGTGAAGACTCCGTCCCTCTCCGTTGGTAATTTGAGCTACTACATCCATAAGTATAGATCAAGTTCATCAAATTGTAACAATTTATGTTTGTTTCTTTTATCAAAAAAAATTACATATTTAATTTTTAAAATCTTCTAGTTGAGTTCTGATGATCAAGCTATCGAAGCCAGGTTGAATGGGCACTATCTACAAGTTTGGGCATTCTTGTGCATCTCCCCTCACTTCTCATGAGCTGGGCGCTTCACTCTCAGCTTCAGACCTCCAGTGTTATGTCCTTATCCATGGGTTCAGGAGTCCACTGGTCTCACCACACTTCAGACCAACCAAACCCTGTTCTTCTCTCTCTCATCTCCAGACAGACGGGAGTCTATGGAACTCGGTCAGAGTAGGCCCATATCTTCATTGCTGCCTTTTTCCACTCATCAGGAGATGAGCGTGGTTGTCAGCAAGTGTGCATGGCTGCTCATGTGTTCCCTGTGAGTTTCAGTCTTGGAGGAGGATTTGTCCTGAAGGGACTTGATTGCTTACCTTGATGGCACCCCAGAGAATGACTTGCTTGTTCTTGTAGTAGCCAATAAGAGTGCCATTTTTGTTTTGGAGTTTTCCTGCTTGTCTTTCTTTCAAGAAGTGTTTTCTTTTCCTCTAGCTATTCCAGGATGGTCTGCTTGTCCTTTCAAGTGGAAATGTACAGCCTCAGAAGATTCTGGATCGGGCTCTGGATTCCATCTGAGGTCATATAAACTACAAAGTCTTCACAGGAAGTCTATTTCACTGGTCAAATTCTAGAACCACTTTTAGGTATTTCAATCAGTTATAGCCTAAAGATGGGCTTAGAAGCTTTCCGGAATCATGTTTTCCTATATTCCTTTCAATCCCATACAAGTGTCCATTTTACAGTAGTAGACAAGGGAAACCAATAGTCATAAGACTGTCAAATATCTTTAAATGATTTCCCCTCTT
>NW_006408542.1:28195810-28198497 GCF_000296735.1 Chrysochloris asiatica | reverse complement strand
TGACCTTTATAATTCTGGAATTCACATTTAGGTCTTTAATCCATGCTGAGTTGTTTTTGCATACGGTGTGAGGTAAAGGTCTTGTTTCAGTCTTTTGTACATCAATTTCCAGTTCTGCAAGCACCATCTTTTGGAGAGATTATCTCTTCCCCAATTAAAGCACTTTGGCCCTTTGTCAATGATCAGTTGGCTGTATGTGGATGAGTTAATATTTGGATTCTCAATTCTGTTCCATTGATCTATGATCTATCATTATACCATTTTAATCACTAGCTGTGTAGCCAGTTTTGAAATTAGGGAGTAAGAGAGTTCCAACTTTGTTTTTTTCTTAAACCATGCTTTGCTTTTCCTGGGTCTCTTTCCTTTCCATATAATGTTGTGATTTTTTTTTTTTTTTTTCCGTCTCTTTAAAGAATGCCTTTGGAATCTGGATTGGGTTTACATCACATAGCTTTGGTATCTTTTGTTTTCTTTTTTCCTTTCTTTACAACCTCTTTTTCTGCATTTACTTCTTTATTCATGGAAACCTTAGTGTATTTGAAGCTTATTTCTGCTGTATACCTTTATGTCTACAAAATTCATTAAAACTTTTCAACAGAAAACTATAAAACTAAGAGTTTTCATAAATGAATGTCCTTAAAGGTGATACCTCCAGTGGCTCAAAGGGAGAAGAAATAGAGTAAAGTAACATTTGTTGCTTGTGAAACCAAACTGATTTCACATGTAACGTGATGAAATGGTGATTTTAAAAGCGAGGGCTCATGGTGTGACCCAGTAGATTCAGCTCAATAGGATCAGCTACAAACTACAAAGTCATCTGTTCAAATCTACCAGCTGCTCCTTGGAAACCTTATATAGCATCACTATGTGCCAGAATCAACTCAACGGCTAGTAAAATATCAACAAGTGCATCCAATATCCATAATTGATTAGAGCTACATGGTACTGAAAAAATTGTATGATTAATTTCAGACTTCTCAAGAATGGAATTGTGTTCCCCAAGAATATGTGTATGTTATGATTCTCAACTATTTGGTCATTATGTAATGCTTTAATTATCTTCCATGATGTGATTGGATTTTATCAGCCAGTCAAGGAGATTAGAATATATTGCAAGTCCTTTACTTAGGCTACCACCCTAATCCAAAGAAAGGAGAGTTTTGCTAGAGCATGGCATGCATCACCTTTTATTTTATAGGAGAGAAAAGAAGAACCAGGAGCTGGATACATCATTTGGACCCCAAATAATTGCACTGAAATCCTCATAGACATAAGAAGATCGATGCCAAGAGTCATGAAGTTCTCCAAAAAATGCTAGGCCCACAGATGTTGAAAAGACACAAGGGCCTTCCTCCAGAGCCATAAGCCTTTCCTTATGGTTGCTACCCTGAATTTGTATATCTAGTCACCTGAACTACCCTAAATTTGTATATCTAGTCATCTGAACTACTCATCGGTCAGTTTCTCTTACTATAGTGACTTGCCATCAGTTTTAAAGAAAAAAAAAACAAACAAAAAACAGGATCAACCATACTGTACAGGTTTCAGCAGAGTGTGTAGATTAAAATAGACTAGAATGAAGGTGAAGAGAATCACTTCTGAAGGGTTAGCCATTGAAAAGATTGAATTTCTTAAAGAATTAATTTTGCTTGAATTCCTCAATCATGGAAGCAACAATAAAGAAAACAGTGTTTGGCATTAGGCAGATCTTCTGCACAAGACCTCTTTAAAGTGTTCAAGAGAAAAGATATCAGTTTGCAAATTAAGGTGTGCCTGACCCAAGCCATAGTATTTTCAATCATCTCAAATGCATGTGAATGTTGAACAATAAATAAGTAAAACCACAGGAGAATTGATGCATTTGAGTTATGGTATTGGAGAAAAACATTAAAGTACTATGGACTGCATGAAGAACAAACAAATCTGTCTTGGATAAAGAACACTCAGAATGCTCCATAGAAGCCACAATGTCAAGTCTTTGTTTCTCATACTTAGGGCATGCTATTAGGAGGAACAAGTCCATGAAAAAGGACTTCATACTAGGTAAAATGGATGGTCAGAAAAAAAGTGGAAGACCCCCAGTGAGATGGATTTGCACAGTGGCAGCAGCAGTATGCTCAAGCATAAAGACAGTTGTGAGTATGATGCAAGATTGGACAATATTTCGTTCACTTGTACATAGGTTATGATTTGGAACTGAATTGACAGCAACTAATAACAATAACCTGCAGTTTTTATTCAGAGTGTAACCTTTTTCCTTGATTCGAAGAAAGACAGCTTCTGTAGAGAGCTCTTTCATTGAATCTATGAATAATTTTTTATCAGGCATTTTGAAAATCAGTTTAGAATGTGTGCCATAGGAATTCATCTCAAGAATTTTATGAGATAGATTTTTTCCCCTCATTTTACAAACAGGAAAACAACCACAATGAGGAAACAAAACAAAGCAAAATTGTCAACAATTTTTCAAAATTACATATCTAAGAATTCAATATGTGACAAAAGAATAAAGTAGAATATTAATGGTAATAACTCAGATGCAAGTATATGGATGTATTTGTAACATTTCTGCTTCAATATTTTCATTGGTATGTTAATATATAACTCATCTATGTTGCGTAGCTAATAATTAAATGGGATTTATATAAATTTGAGGAACCCTGGTGTGGTGTTGTGAGTTAATGCAT
>NW_006408542.1:28185243-28192240 GCF_000296735.1 Chrysochloris asiatica | reverse complement strand
AAAGCTGGACAGTGAATAAGGAAGACCATAGAAGAATTGATGCCTTTGAGTTATGGTGTTGGAGAGAATATTAAAAGTGCCATGGGCTGCCAAAAGGACCAATAAATCCATTTTGGAAGAAGCACAGCCAGAGTGCTCCTTAAAGGCCAAGATGACTAAATGTCGTCTCTCATACTTCGGACGTATTGTCAGGAGGGACCAGTCATTAGATAAAGATATCATGTTTGGTAAGGTAGAGAGTCAGAGGAAAAGAGGAAGACCCCCAACGAGATGATTTGCCAAGTGGCAGCATCGATGAACTTAAGCGTGGCAACAATAGTGAGGTTGGCCCAGGATCAGGCAATGTTTCATTTTGCTGTGCATAACGTTGCTATGGGTCAGTGCCGACTAGATGGCACCATAACAACAACAACAATACGTATGTGATAGTTGGGCACTGAATCCTGAATCCATTTAAGTTATGGTGTTGAAGAACAACATGACCCTAGCCATGGTATTTTCCGTGAATAGCCTCAAAACATTGCCAGATATAGTGCTGAAAGATGAGGCCCTCAGGTTGGAAGGCACTCAGAATGCTATTGGGCTACCTCCTCAAAAAAGAGTTGACCATAATGAGATGAATTGAATAAAGGATTCATGATCTTTATTTGTTGCGCAACTCAAAATGAAAAAAAAGCACCTGCAAACATCCATTAATAATAAACAAAACGTGTAATGTATGCTAGAATAGGTACTAGTGAGCTGAAATTGACTGTTATTGGCCATTTTGAATCCAATAATCATATGATTGACTCTGCCGAGAATGACAAACTCAAGAGAAATGGTGTTTCATCAGTTGTAAAAAAAAAAAAAAAAAAAAAAATATCAAGATCTGTCTTGAAGTACAGTGCTGTCTGGAATAGGATAATATCCATATACCTGCAAGCAAGATAAGTTAATACTACTATTATTTAAATTTTTTCTCCAATCGCTAAAGCCCGTGATCAAATGTTGTGTCATTGTGGATTAATGTGCTGGATTGCAAAGTCGTTTTGAACCACAATGTCAGCATTTCAAGCTCACCAACCACTCCTTGGAAACCTCATACAGGGTCACTATGTGTCAGAACTGATTCAATGGCACTTAACAACAGCCAACTTCTTCATGTCTGAAATTGATCAAACATGCAATCAAGATTCATTGACAATGGAAATGTAACAATATATGATAGGATGAATGTAAAGCTAATGTTCTCCCATGTAAACTAGCACATAGTTCACAATAAAACATTATATAAAAAAGGATTCATTGATAATTACTGGTGATTGGAATGCTAAGGGTAGAAACAAATAGGAAGGACCAATAGTTGAATGTATGGCCTTGGCAATACAAATGATGCTGGAGACCACAAGAGAGAATTTTGCAAGGTCAGTGACTTATTTATTGCAAATACCTTTATTCAGCAACTTAAAATGTGACTCTACACATGGAAGTTATAAGATGGAATACACAGGAATTAAATTCACCACATTTGTGGAAAAAGATGGTGGACAAGCTTGTTATCATCAGCCTAAACTGGGCCATGGGCAGACTATGGAATAGATCTTAATTGGTAATATGAAAATTCAGATTGAAGCTGAAGAAAATGTAAAGAAGTCCACAAGAGCCAAAATATGACCTAAAATATAACCTACCTGAATTTAGAAACCATCTGAAGAACTGATTACCTGTGTTAGACAATAATGACCGAAGAGAAGAGTTGTGGTGTGACATCAAGAACATCATACAGAAAGAAAGTAAAACCTCATTAGAAAGGTAGCAAAGAAATAAAAGACAATAACATATGTCAGAAGACACTCTGATACTTGCTCTTGAGAACAGAGAAGCTAAATTGAATGGAAGAAATAAGAAGCTAAAAGATTTGAAAAGAAAATGTCTAAGGATAGCTCAAGAAGACAAAGTCAGGTATTTTAATGAAATATGCAAAGTCCTCAAGTTAGAAAACCAAAAGAAAAGAACGTGCTGAGCATTTTTCAAGCTGAAGGAACTGAAAAAAAATTCAAGCCTCAACTTTCAATGCTAAATGATGCTAAAGGTAAAAATCTGAATTATGCAGAAGGCATCAAAAGAAGATAGAGGAATAGACAGAGTCACTGTACACAAAAGAAATGTTTGAATGTTTGATATTCTGTCATTTCAAAATGTAGAATCAATGGTACTGAAGGAAGGATGATATTCTATCATTTTAAATGGTAACAATCAATGGTACTGAAGGAAGAAGTCAATGCTGTGCTCAAGGCACTGTTGATAACAATATTCCAGGAATTGATGGAATATAAATTGATACCTTTCAACAAACAGATGCAGCCCTGGAGGTGCACACTCATCTATGTGAAGAAATTTGGACTTCAATTACCTGACCACCCCACTGGAAGACATCTATAATTGTGCCTGTTTTAAAGAGAGGTGATCCAATGGAATGCAGAATTCATCAAGCAATATCATTAATGTCACTTGCAAGTAACATTTTCTGATGATAATTCAAATGCAACAGTACATCCACCGAGAATGCCAGAAAATCAAGTCAAATTCAGAAGAGGAGATAGAACTAGGGATATTTTTCTGATGCCAGATGGATTATGGCTGAAAGCAAAGAATATCAGAAAGATGTGTAATTGTGCTTTATTGACTATGTAAAGGCTTTGGACTAGGTAGATCATGGCAAACAATATATAACACTGAGAGTAATAGGTATTCCAGAACACAATAAAGTGTTTTGAAATATAATAAAATGTTCTGGAGTATCTATTATTTTCAATGTTATCCATTGCTTGCCATGGTCTACCTAGTCCAAAGACTTTCCATAGTCAATAAAACACAATTAAACAATGAGGGACAAGTACACAGACCAACAGGCAGTGGTTAGAACAGAACAGTAGGATACTCAATGGTTTCAAATCAGGAAAGATATGCATCAGGGTTGTATCCTTTCACCATACTTATTCAATCTGTATGCTGAGCAAGTAATCCAAGAAGCTGAATTACATGATGAAGAATGTAGTATCACAACTGTAGGAAGACTCAATAGCCACATATGATTTGCAGATGATACCTGGCTTTCTGAATGCCAAGAGAAGTTGATTTACTTGCTGATGAAGACTAAAGACTGCAGTCTTTACTATGGATTGCACCTCAATATAAAGAAACTGACTGGACCAAAGACAATAGCATCATGATGAACGGAGAAAACATTGAAGTTGTCAATGATTTTATTCAGCATGGGTCCACAAACAACACTCATGAAAGCAACAGTTAAGAAATCAAACAACATACTGCATTAGGCAAATATGTGGCAAAAGACCTCTTTAAAGCATTCCAGAGGAAAGATATCAGCTGAGAACTAAGTTGTGACTAACTCAAGCCATGGTATTTTCAATCATCTCATACCTCATATGCATTTGAAATTTGGACAGTGAGTAAGGAAGACTATAAAATAAATGATGCTTTTGAATTATGGTTTTGCAGAAGAATGTTGAAAGTACCATGGGCTCCCAGAAGAACAAACAAACCCATCTTGGAAAAAGTACTGCCAAAGTACTCCTTAGAAGTCAATATGCTGAGACTTCATCTCTCATATTTTGAACAAGTTGTTAGGAGGGACCAATTCCTGGAGAAATTTATCATGCATGGAAAAGTAACATGTCAGAGACAAAGATGAAGACTCCCAGAGAGATAGAGTGATACAGTGATACAGTGGCAGCAAAAACTGCTATTGTGAGGATAGCACAGGACTGGCAGTATTGCGTTCTGTTCTGCACAGGGTCATTATGAGTGAGAGCTGACTCAATGGCACCTAATAACAATAACCAGTATATAAAAGCATATAATTAGTATCTCTTTTCCAATTTTTTCTCACTTTCAGAATGGTGTGAAAAAACCTTTGGAATGTAAAAGTTCTCTGAGTTAAAAGCATATGACAAAACAAAGAGGAGAAGAAAAATTGATATAATCAATGAATTTGAACTGAAATAAAAGTGAAAGGGTTTATGACCTGGAGTCTGTTTTTGAAAAGTTGGCTCATGGACATTGACAGAATACTGATACTATTCAAAGCTTCTTAAGAAGTATGTAGTAGGAAAATGCAGCGCTAGAATGTGCGAAATGCAGATTTACTAGAGGGTTAGTACAGCTGTGAAAATCACTCTGAAAAACTGATATCCGTTCAAACTTTCAGTGAGTACTTAGAAACATGCTGAGATTTTTCCTGTGTCTCACACTAGTTGATAGGTTGTCCTAGAGTTAGTTATCTCAGTAAAATCAGGAGAGAATGTAAGTACAGAAAATTCCATATGGGAATTTAAAAGGTTGCTTCACTCAAGAAACTATGTTGGAAGACTCACTATTATATGAGGAGACTTTAAGGTCAGAGTAGTCTGTCTCTTCATGGGAAATGCTGCTTTCTCATTTCTCTATGGAGATGCAATTTACAAAATTAAAATACTTACTCAAAATTAAAAGTACCAAAGAGTATGTTGTGGATTAATTTAATCTATGGCATAGTCTTTGGTACTTTTTACTATAGTTTTTTGGCCCTTATAATGTGTTAAAGTCAAAGATGTCCTTTCAATGACAAAGGCACATATGGCTTAAATGATGATATTTTCAGTTACCTCATATGAAAGCAAAATATGAACAATGAAGAAGATAAGCCTAAGAAGAATTAATGCCTTTCAATTATGGTGTTTGTGAAAATACTGACCCAAGCCATGGTATTTTCAATAACATCATATGCATATGAAAGTTGGACACTGAATAAGGAAGGCCATTGCAGAATTGAAGCATTTGAGCTATGGTGTTGGAGGAGAATGTGGAGAAAGACAGACAGGCAGGCAAGCAGGCAGGCAGACAAGTCCAGCAAGCAGATAATAAAGCATGCCACTGTCTCAAGCCCAAAGAAATAGAGGTTGGAGGATGAGCCAGATGCAAGATCAGGTCCGGAAGAAAGTGAGCAAGCTTTGCCTGAGTGTCCATTTTGATCAAAAGCAGGTCACATCCCTGAGGAAACATCGTTTCAATTGATTGGCTGCTCATAGCCAGTAATCATAGAGTTAACTATGCCAACTCATAGCCAGTCATCATAATGTTAACTACACTGTTCATATCTAATCATCAGAGTTAACTACCTTGTATTAAATCTCATCCTGGGGATAACCACATCTCAACGGAAAACCCTGGTTCAATCAAGTTGCCATAAAACCTTAACTATCACAGTAAATCAAGACCAAGACAAAGTTCCAGAGTACAATAAACTCATTTGAAATGGTATTCCAAATGGTGTTTAAGGATAAAAGCTATTTTACTTATTTTGAGATTTTAATGGAATTAACTCATAAAATAGACTATTGTTGGCACTGCGGGACAATTAAACAGGAAAAACACCAGAGAAAAAGGAGAGTAATAATGGTACAGTGTCAATATGATAATGTCGTCAACATTGCATATCCCTATAAAGCCTAATTTTATAAAACAACTAAGTTGGTTCCTCTGGGTAAGACTTTAATTAACATTCTTTCAGTCTAGCTGAACTGAGTCTATGTCTGATCCTCTACACTGAAATAGCTTGGCAAATATATCTGTTATGTTTCCTGGATTACTATCCTAGGTTCCAAAGAGATAATTTTTTTCACACTGAATAAAACAGATTTCTGTTGATAAGTCAACAAGTGTAAAAACCAATGGATAGGAGAAGTAAGTGGCAAGGAGATTGGAAGAAGTAAAACCATAGCAAGAACGGAGAAACGGCAGCTAAGGTCAGCACAGAAAGCTGAGATGTCAGATGAATTACAAGCCTGTGATGAGTGTGTGTGGGTAGAAAAGGAAGATTGAAACAGCAGAAACTCCTGAAGCTTCCAGATAACATAGCAGGCAGCATGACAAGGGACTTCAATAGTTGCACATATTATACAACCATTGAGGAAATCAGAGAACTCAACAGGCATCAAAGAGAAAAGGAAAATGAATGAAGACCTTGTGGTTTCAAAAGTCTTTATAGACTTAAAAGATTTTTAGGTTTCCTCCTTAGCATTGGTCATTCTTTCAGGCTCATGTGGCCTTGGGGGGAAATAGAAAGGTAGTTATAAATATTATAAACAGACACTTTTGGCTCAGAAAAAGTTAAAAGCATAGATACTTTCTAAATTTAAATAGTAACAGAGTGAATATAAATGTTGTTTTAATACCTATTTCAAACAAACAAACAAACAAAAAAAGTACCAAAAGAATTTAACCGTACAAGTCTATTTCATTGAATCACATAATAAATTTCCCAGAGAATCTAGGTATAGCTCATTAATGACATCCAAAGCTCTAATTGATTTAAGAGTAGCCTGTGACCTTGGTCATGTGATAATAGTTTTACCTACATTTTCGTTTACTTTCAGACATCAAATTATGTGGGGAAACTATTATCTTTTTACAGCTAAAAAAACTATCATGTAAACAGGTCATTATTCCCATCAGTAGAGTCATATATTCTATTATAGGAATTTAAAGATGTAACAGATATTTTTCTTACAAAATTAAAATTGAAATGGTGCAAGTTTCCTCTCAATTATTACTAAATACTAGACAGAATACTTTATAAATTCTAAATTAAACACATATGTGTATAACTGATTATTTATTAACAATTCAACCAACTCAAGGGTAAAATTAGTCTCCATCTCCTAATTATTTACTTTTTGACTTGCATTTGAAAATTTTGAAAATACAATTTAATTCTACATGATACATTCAAGGCAACTTGAATAAAAAATGCTCTTTTAAAGTTAGTATTTTTCAAACTATCTACAAACACTCTGTGAAATGATAAGTTACATGCCTTCTTGCAGTTAGTATTTAGATTTAGAAGAAACTACTTTGGTAGCGTTGTTGTTGTTAAGTGCCGTCGAGTCGGTTCCGACCCATAGCGACCCTGTACAGGGTTTCCGAGGGTGTAAATCTTTATGGGAGTAGAAAG
>NW_006408542.1:28184093-28185143 GCF_000296735.1 Chrysochloris asiatica | reverse complement strand
AAGGTCATTGGTTCAAGCTCACCAGCTGCTCCTTGGAAACCCTATACAGGGTCACTATGGGTTGGAACTGACTCGACGGCACTTAACAACAACACAACAATATAAGTTTGACTGCTCTTAAAACCAAGCACCCCTGCTCCACTAATACTTACCAGTATTACAGAAGTTGTATTACAACTTAATTTCTGCCATATCATTGGAAGTAAATTTAATTTTGGATTGTTGTTGTTGTTGTGAAGTGCTGTTGAATTGGTTCCAACCCATAGCAACCCTGTATATGGTTTCCAAGGAACAGCTGGTGAACTTGAACTGCTGACCTTGCAGTTCAAACAGCTTTGCAGTCTGGCACATTAACCCACAGCACCACACCAGGACTCTAATTTTGGATTAGAAGAACTGAAATAAAGTCCCAACTTTCCTCATCTTTTAAATATTGGACAGTAACTGTTAGTGAAATAGTGAATAAATATTAGCTAAAAAAAGGGTTATAATCATTGACTGAAACATTGTTGCTTCCATGATGAGCAATTTTGAGTCACCATATTGTCAAGTACCAACCACCCCCCCCCAAAAAAAAACAAAACTAAAACTAAATACATGTTGAGAAATTGTTAGTTTAATAATTCTATAGCTATTTTTAGAGTACTAGAATATCAGCTACCACTAGTTTTTCAGTTTGCCAAAGTGTGGTGGCTTTGGTGTTTCTATGATGTTGAAAGCTATGCCACTGGTGTTGTAAAAACCAGCAGGGTCACATATAGCAGACAGGTACCAGCAGCTTCCAGAGTAAGACAGGCTAGGAAAAAAGAGACGCAGATTGCTTCTGAATGGTTAGCCCCTGAAAACCTTATGAATCGCAGCAGAACAATGTCATATACAGCACTAGAAGAAGAGGAATAATGTGCATGTCATCTAAGTCATATTTCAGTTGCCAAACCTAATGGCCACCGTTTGTCAATTTGTCATACTGGGGTGACTTGTGAGTTGCTGTGATTCTGGAAGCTATGCCACAGGTGTTTTAAATACCAGCAGGGTCACCCATGATGGACA
>NW_006408542.1:28177778-28180783 GCF_000296735.1 Chrysochloris asiatica | reverse complement strand
GGCACATAACCACCACCACTACCACCTTGTATTACAAGGCTTGTGGAGTCCTGATGTGGTGCTGTAGTAAGCTCTGGAATGATAATTGAAAGGTTGGTGGGTCAAATTCATGAGGCACTCCTCAGAACCCTACACAGGGTCTCCGTGAGTCACAACTGACTCAACAGCACGTAAGAACCACAACCTTGTTTTACTAGGATTAAAGACTACATTGTGCCTTATAGGAGGATAATTTAATCTTTTTAGAATTTCCTTAATGTGGACCAAGATATATGTAATTCATTGCTTCCTTACATATACTTAACATGTCTTATGTATTGAGAACATTTGGAGAGTTCCAAGCACTTAGTGGAAAAATTCCATTATCTTTGAATTCCATTTTTTTTTTTTTTTGAATTTTTTGAAAACCCCTACAATGAAATATTTTTTTGGAAATTACAAATACGTATTTAAATTTTTGAAAATATGGACTCATTTTTCTAAATGTTCAACTACTCCAATTATATTAATAGAGTCTTGATTTTGAATTTAATTTACTTCTAATGAGTTATTTTGAGCTAGTAAAAATTGTTTGATCATTTTATTTGCTTTCTCAAGACAATGAACTAAACATGATAAAAATTGGACCACTGACCCCCTCCACTTATTATAAGCTGTGTATATGTTGCCTATAGAGTCCTGGTGTGGCGCTGCAGGCTACTGCTCTGGACAGCAAGGTCAGTAATTCAAGCTCACTAGCCACTTCTAAGTGTGGTGCTGTGGGTAAATGTGCCAGACTGCAAAGTCATTTGAATCACAAGGTTGGTGGTTCAAGCTCACCAGTCACTATACAGGGTCACTATGGGTTGGAATCGACTTGGTGGTATTTAACAACAAATGAGTCAGAACCAACTCAAAGGCACTTAACAATAACAACATGTTGCTAATACTGTGGTACTCTGAAATATGCACTTTGGTAATGCTATGTGGCTGCATTCCCAGGAGACTTATCATAAAAATGAGATGTTTTTTTTCTTGAGACTCTTTCAGTGAAGGAGTTTTAAAATAAAACATAAAATCAGTACAAAGGTCCAGATATTTTTGGATTTCTAGAATCAATCAAGAGTAAATAACATTTTAAGAATGTGAAAATATGGATTTTCAGTCTGTATCTTTTTTTTTTTTTTTAATGTTTTCTTGTGAATTATGTGATCGTTTACATGGGAGAACATTAGCTTTACATTCAACCTATCTTATATAGTTTCATTGCCATGGTTACAATCACCTCCATGCATCATTAGCCAACCAAAGGATATACCCTGCATGCCTGCCCCCTGGTCATCAGCACACAGCCCCTCTCCCTCTCTGGGTCTAGAGTCCCCAGCCGCTCCATGTCTCCACATCATCGTCTCTGCCTCCATCTCTGGCATCACTGTTTCTCTGGGTAGGGTCCCACACACCACTCTTTTCCCTTGATGGTCCCAGGGACCTCCACTCTTGGGCTGCAAAGTCAACCACTCCCCTCCTTTTCCTATAAAACATCTACCTTAGCATTTCCAACCCAAACAGTCAGTCCTGATAGCAATTATTCACTATTGTGCCACATGAGTGCTATCCCAATCTCATTTCATCAGCCCCGCCCAGACAGATTGGATACTACTCAGTGGAGAGTCTACCTTCCTCCATGCCCTCTCTATCTATGCTCCCACTTGAAAGCTTGTAAGCTAGTCACTTCTCGCCTTTGTAGTCCTCTATTTTGGGTAGCCAATGTCCAAGTTGCCCATCCCTGTCTGCTCTTTGTGTGGAGGGGGTGGGAATGATCCTCGCTGTAAATATTTGTTCCCTCTTTTGAGATACTGCATCCATGGGTGTAGGTCAACTTCACCAAATTGTATCAGATTACTCTTTATTCCCTTTTCTTTCTTCTTCTACTTGAGTTCTGATAATCCAGCCATCGAAGCCAGGTCAAGTGGGTATTATCTGCAAATGGAGCATTTTTGTGCATATGCCCTCTCTTCTTATCAGCTGGACACTTCACTCTCCAGTCTTATCCTCTGTGGCCATGTCACTGACTCTTGGCCCAGGAGTCCCCAGGTTTAGCCCTACTGCTGGCCAACCAGGTCTCCACATGGGTTCACATGAGTCTTGAATGTGGTAGGGCTTAGCTGACAGCTTCATTGCTGTTTTTCCTTCATGTCCCTTTATCAGTGACCAACATGGTAACCAGTCAGAGGAGTGCATGTCTGCTCATGTATTCCCAATGTGTCTTTGTGTTGGAAGGATGTTTTCCCTGAGGGGACCCGACCACTTGCCTTGATAGCTCCTGGGAAAGCAACTTGCTCGTTCTTGTAATAGTCAGTCGGACAGCTGTTAACAGTTTTGTAGTTTCTCTGTTGGTCTGTCTTTCAAGAAGTATGTTCTGTTCTTCTAGCCGCTCCAGGCTGGTCTCCTTGTCCATGCAAGTGGAAATTTCCCACCTCAGAAGATTCTGGTTGGGTTTCAGGATTCCACCTATGGTCTTATGTAATAAAAAGGCTCCACAGGAAGCCTCCTTCATTAGGCAAGTTGTAGCCCCATTTTAGGTAGTCCAGTCAGTTATAGGCAGAAGACAGACTTAAAAGCTTTCTATGTTGATATTTCTGCCTACTCCTTTCTATCCCCCTCAAGTGTCAATTTTATAATGGTGTACAAGGAAATCAAGATTCAAAAGACAGCCAAGCAGCTTAACATTGTCCCCCACCTTTTGCCCATCCCAAACATGCCTCAGTCCCTGTATCCTAGAGCCCTGTTGTTCCAAGGTTGTGCATACATTATTATTTACCTCTGTCCCACTTAGCCCATGGAAACTTGCCTAACTGTTCACCCATCCATTTTGTTCTTCCATTACCTTCCCACTTCTTGTGTACTGCCTCCCCGTCTCAAGCACCCAAACTATCCTGTGTCTATTCCCTACCCTGTGCTCCACCTTCCTCTCCATCCCCTACCCAACTTTCCAATTCCCAGTAACCAGCAAAGAATCCCCCCCC
>NW_006408542.1:28163912-28177168 GCF_000296735.1 Chrysochloris asiatica | reverse complement strand
TTGTCCTGTTGATTCTTCCTATAGTTTTTCCGTTTTCTATCTCATTGATTTCTGCTCTAATCTTTTTTAGTTCTTTTCTTTTGCTGGCTGTAGGTTCTTTCTGTTGGTCTGTTTCTAAGTTTTGTAGATGCTGTGTTAATGTGTTAATTTATTTTCTTCTTTTTGGATGTGTGCATTTGTTGCAATAAATTGTCCTCTCCACGCTGCTTTCACCATGCCACAAAGATTTTGGTATGTTGTGTTTTCATTCTCATTTGTTTCTAGAACTTTGTGAATTCACATTTAATTTCTCCTACTACCCAGTCGCCTTCCAGCAGGATGTTATTCAGTTTCCATGTATTTGACTTGATTTCCTTGGTCTTCCGAATGTTGATTTCTAATTTGATAGCATTGTGGCTTGAGAAGATGCTTTGTAGTGTTCTGATATTTGTAAATTTATGGAGGTTTGTTTTGTGGCCTAAGAAATGGTCTATTCTGGAGAATGATCCATGTGCACTGGAAAAGAATGTGTATTGTGCTGTTGTTCGGTTGAATGCTCTGTACACACTAAGAGTTCTAGTTGGCTGATTGTGCTTTTTAATTCCTCTTTGTCTTTGCTACATTTATTTCTGGTTGTTTTATCTATTTTTGAAATGGGTGTATTAAAATCACCCAGTATTATTGTAGATTCGTCTATTTCTTTCTTCAAATCTATTAGAGTTTTCTGTGTATATTTTCAGCTCTTTCTTTAACAATGGTTATGTCATCTATGTCATTGTCCCTTTAATCATAAAATAATGTCCATCTTTATCTATTATGCTTGTTTTTTCCTTAAAGTTTATTTTATGATAGATTAGTACTGCCACTCCTGTTCGTTTTTCATTGGAATTAGCTTGGTATATATTTTTTCATCCTTTGACTTTTAATCTGTTTTTGTCTCTGTGTGTGATATGTGTCTCTTGCAGACTGTATATTAAAGGATCTTGTTTTCTTATCCATTCTGGCAGCTTCCATCTCTTAACTGGTACATTTAATCCATTTGCATTCAGTGTAATTATTGATAGGTATGGATTAATTGCTGCCATTATGATTGGTTTTTGTGTGTGTGTGTGTGTGGTATTGCTACTTTTTTTGTTCTGCATGTCTTCCTGTGCAGAGTTTATGGTTTTTGTGTTCTTTCTAGTGAGTTTCCTCATCGTTTTTATGTTTCCATGTTCTTCTTGAATTTTCATTTTCTTAGTATGTTGTGAAGTGTTAATTTTCTTTAAGTTACCTTATAGTCCATTAACTTTTCCCTACATTTAGTGCCGTCTATTTTATCCTGTAATCTACCTGACCTTCTCACCATTTGGATCTCTGTTCCTATGTGTTTACCTTCTTTCACATTGTAATTGTTTTCATTATAGACTGACCTCCTAGATTCTCTGAGTTTGTTCTTATAGTTGTGTTCTGTTCTTGACTCTTCCTTCTGTCGGTTTAATTCTGGGAGGTGCTGCCACGTATGTTAATCTCTGGTTGTGGTCTGTCCTTGTTGGTTCTCAGTCCACAGAACTCTCTGTAGGATGTTTTACAGCACAGGGTTGGCTTTGGCAAAGTCTCTTAGCTTCTGTATATCCTGGAATGTTTTGATTAAACTGTCATATTTGATTGATAGCGCTGCTGGATAAAGGATTCTTGGTTGGTAGTTTTTTGTTTTTTTTTCCAGGGTTTTATATATGTCTCCCCGTTATATTCTTCCCTGCATGGTTTCTGCTGAGAGATCTGAACGTAATCTGACATGCTTGTATTTGTATGTAATATTTCTCTTTTCTCTAGTTGCTTTCAGGATTGTCTCCTTATCTTTGATTTTGGACAGCTTGATTATATGTCTTGGTGATTTTCTTTTGGGATCTATCCTTCCTGGGGTTTGTTGAGCTTCCTGAATGCTTATCTTTTCACTTTTCAGGATGTTAGAGAAATTTTCTTCCAGAAGCTCTTCAACTATCTCTTCTGTGGACTTATGTGATTCTTCCTATTCTAGAATGCTGACATTTCTTAAGTTATTCTTCTTCATGTTGTCCAATATGAATCTTGTACCTTCTTTGGATTTTTTAAATCCTTTTTTGTGTTTGCTCTTCCATCTTAGTAGTATTGAGAGATTTGTCTTCCAGCTCACTAGTTCTGCCTTTCATCTCTTCTGTTCTACTCCTTTGCCCTTTCAGTGTCTTATCTATTTCTGATATTCTATTATTAATTATTTGAACCTCTTTCTGTAGGTTTCAAATTGTTTCCAATGCTGTATGTATCTTATTTGATTGTTCCTGTAGTGCTTTCCTGACTTTGTCCTTATTTTTCTCAACTCTATTGTAAAGTGTTTTTGAAATACTTTAAAATCATTTCTCTGACTTCCTTCTTAGGCATTTTCAAGGCCTGCCCTCCTTCCAGAATGGAGTCCAGGTTCACCTCCAGGTCATTTGCCTCATACATTTTATCTTGTTTCTGGACTTGGTGATATGGTGATCTGTTTTTGCTTCTTGGACATGTTTAATGTTTAACTGTGGCCTTAATACTTAATTGAGTGTGTAGTTTGGTATTTTTTGTGTTTTCTTATTGCATCCAGGTAGATGTAATCAGGATGTGGGTTTCCCTTTTCATTCTTCTTATTGCTAAACTCAGAGTAACTTCCACAGGTTTTGTCTGCATCCCTGGTGTATGGCAGTTGGTATTGGTTCTTGCCTGGATTGTGTGGCTTTATAGAGTGTGATTTTATCTTGAGTATATGGCAGCAATTGCTGTTTCTTCTTGGGTTTTATAGGGAGAGAAAGAGACCCCTATAGGTCAAAGTATGAACAAAACCAAAGTACAGAAGAACAACAGTAACAATAATAACAACAATAGCAACAGCAAAAAAGCAAGGAAAAAAACCCAACAAAAGCCAAATGAAACAGCAAACCAGATTGTATTCTGTTGTCTATAATCGTGGAAAAAGGAGAGGAGAAAGAGAGAAAAGAAAGAAAAAAATTGTAGCCTAATATTAGTATGTCTTTAATGTTCTTTTTTAGCTTCTTGCCTTCAAGTCCATCTGATGAATTTCAAGATGCTATTGTTGGTTGTTATCCTCCACCTATTACTTTTTGGACTGTTTTGTCTTTAAACTATCTTCCTGTCCACACCCCCTGTATTATCCTTTTCCCTATTAATAAATTTTCAGGGCTGGGTGTGGCTGTTTTGAGCTGCCTGTCGCTTTAAATACTGAGGGTATCTGTGAACATGTGTGACAGAAGAACCCACCAGTGGTAGGAGTTGGGGGTGTCCAATTGCTCAGGCACCACAATGGATATGCTCAGACAGTGAGGGCCCAATGAACAGATACAAAAAAAAAAAAAAAAAAAATCACAACAAAGCAAAACCAGTAAGTATATTGTCCACCTTCACTCTGAGGTTCCCACGGCATTATTCTGTGGTGGATCTGTTTGCTTCCCCATTTGGTCTTGCTGTTTGGTCTCGCCCAAGTTGTCGGCTCCAGCCGCTGAGCCCAGTAGATTCTAAAGTATGAGATTTCTTACTTCTGCTACAAGTTCCACTAGCTATAAGCCTTCAAACTTTTAAAATATTTCTGCCTATGTGGTTCAGAGTTTTGGAGTTCTTCCCTGAACCCGCTTCATCTGTGGAATTGATGATGGAAGATTTTCACTGCATCTCTATCCTATCTGCCATCAAGCCCTTCCTCCCAAGTCTGTATCATTTTGCTTAGAATCCAATTTAGTTTTGAGCGTATCTTGTTTTTGTTGTTGTGAAGTGCCATTGATTCAGTTCTCACCCACAGTGACCCTGTATAGGGTTTCCAAGGAGCAGCTGGTGATCTTGTACTGCTGACCTTGCAGTTCAAATGGCTTTGCAGTCTGGCACATTAACCCAAAATAACCCACCAGGACTCTAGACTTATTTAAATTAAGATGGTACAATTGTCTATATAACCCCACCAAAAATAACTTTACTACTTTGGAACATTGGTCAATAGCCAATGCTTCATATGTTTGTGTTAGGTCGGTTTTTATAAATTTTCCATCATGGTACTAATATTGCCTCATCAGGTAGTTTATATTATAATGATAATGATACAATACTATCTCCTCTGGGGACTCTTAGTTCCTATTTTCAGTTCCTGTTTTAGTTTCTGTTCTTCCTGCTAGTGGGATCAGGTTTAGATAGGCTAAGATGGCAAAACAAGAGTTGCAGTAAACTAATGGTGGCTGTAAAATGGCAATGGAAAGTATGAAAATGATAGATTAATGTTTTTATAGCCAGAGACTTTGTTTTTAACCAAACTGTGCTATTTTATAGGTGATTACAGCCTCGGAACCGACTCCACGGCACATAACATTTCTTTTGTCTTGGATTTTCAAGGTAGTTGTATCTAATGATTTTTCTATTTTTTCTAAATCACAACTTGTCAAAATGTCTATCTTCTATTAGACTTATGTTTTAAGACATTAATTTCTTCATGGCATAGATTAGATTGTAAAAGGAAAGGACTTTTTTTATGGTTTGATTCATTCATGTAAAATATTAATAAAGTAATAGAGTCACTTTGAAATATCTTGTTTACAAGAAGAAGTAGATAGGGAACAAGAAATATTAAAGTCATGTGGAGGAATAGAATTTATAAAAATGTAGCAGCATTGGAGCATAAAAGCAAGTAATAATAGACATGTAAATTAATATAGAGTAGCAGAGCTTGAATAAGAATTAAGATTTAGGGTATGTTCAGATTTCTGGTAGAAACTATTATTAAAGACATATTTTTCTATTTCAATTTCTGTTATGACATGATCAAATATTAGATAGAATCCATTTTAACATTTATTATCGTTTTGTGATCTATAGTGGTATTTTTACTTACAGTAATAAAAATGAATGTTTCAAAAGTGCAGATTAATAGTATTTTTAGCATTGACAGTGAGGTGATCTGCATTGCAGAAGTTCATATTGTCAGTTCTTCAGTACCATACTTATAGTTTTGCATCGTTCTGAAAAAATAATTCCTCAGTACTTTTACAGGAAAATATTGTCATGTCTTTTGTATTTAAAGTGTAACATGCTTTTCCTTAACATACACCTATGCTTGGATATTCACTACACACTATTGATAATGGTCATTCATTTTTGTCCATCATTTAGGAAAAGTCATACATAATACATAATTCTGCAATTTAAAATAATGCAACTGCTGGTTCAGAATTCTCATAATATTTTCTCTCCTGAAATACTATTCAATCCTTATTTTTTCCCTTATGATTTTGAAAACTCTGAACATCAAAATCTGCTAATGACAAACATCATATAATTTAAATTTCATTTAAGTATAATTATTCATATAAGACTTCAAGTGGCACTAGAAATATTAGTGCATATTTTGAAAAGTTAAAAACTATTAATGGAATTAATACCAGCATGAACATCTGGTCAAATTTCACTACTGTCATTTACATCAATGTTCAAATATCTTTAAAAAATATTCCCTAGACAATATGTTCATTTTGTTCCTTTCTGGAGCAAAAAATTTTAATGAAGTTGTCTATAGTCACAATCTATAGCAACTAAGGCTGTATCATATATTTTCTCATTTCCATTCTTCCCTAAGTTATTCTCCTTCTGTTCCTGTCATAGTTTCTTGTTGCTGCTTAACTTATTAGTACTGAAATATAATCAGTGGATGTCTTTAAAGAACAGAAATCTATTTTCCCTCAGTTTATTAAGTGATAAATCTGAATTCAGGGCACTGCTACTTGAGCAAAACTCTTTTTGTCTGTTTTTGGGGAAAACGCTTGTCTTTTTCAGTTTCTTTTCCTTGGTTCCTTGATCATTTCCACTTGGCAACAATATTGTCCCTAGCTAAACTTCTTTACTGCTGTGGCTATTCTACACCTTTTAAGTCTCAAAAGTTAAGACACAGCCTACAAGGTTATAACCTTATTACCATGATTAAGAAGATACCAACTGGGATGCCATCTACATGTGTATGTTACTAGCTATTGTACCTCCAGAATGTGACAGAAAAAATTTTCATCTAACAGAATTTTCTTGACTGTAATAATTATGTGAACAGATCATCAGGTCTTTCTCCCACAAACCTTTTGGTTAGCAGTTGAGCACTTAACTGTTTCTTCCATCAGGGCTCTGCTTCACAGATACGAGAGTCCTGGTATGGCATTTTAGGATAAGCGCCTACCTCCTCACAGATATAGGGATTCAGATTTATGACACATGTTTTTGATGAGCACAATACAATACGTAATTTCCTTCACTCAGCTGAGCCTACAAAAGTCACTTGATCTTCATGCTGATAGCTTTTTGTGCATCTTTCTCAAACCCTACTGGACTATAGAAAAATCAATAAAATTCAGGACATTTTCTATCTAGTTAAAAACTCTCTACTGAGCACCTAAACACAGTAAGAAATCAATAAATGTAAAAGGGTAAGTAAAAAAAATAAATATTACTACAAAATCATAGAAATGTATATTATGCAAGAATATAAAAATGTGAAGTTATTATTTCTCTACATATCCTCCATATAAGTCTGCACATTTCTGAAGGCTGTGTTTTCCATCTCTCTAACCCTTCCCTCCACCATTTACATGCCAATTTGTCATACAGTGATGGCATGAGTGCTACCAGGAGGTCAATCCTGGCGGATAGGTTTTACTTGAACTTCCGGATTCAGACAAACTAGGAAGAAACAGAAGTAGATAATTTCCTAAGGTGTTTGTCATTGTTAGGTGTCATTGAGTCAGTTCAGACACAACACACAGCAGAATAAAGCACTGTCTGGTCCTGAACCAAGCTCACAATTATTGTTATGATGCTTGAGCCCATTTCTGCTACCACTGTATCAATCCATCTCATTGAGGGTCTTCCTCTTTTTCATTGACCCTCCATTTTACCAAGCATTATGTCTATCCCTAAAAACTGGTCCCTCCTGATAAAATGTGCAAAGTATAAGAGATGAAGTTACACCATCCTTGCTTCTAATGTACAGATGGCTGCACTTCTTCCAAGACAGATTTGTTTGTTTTTCTGGCAGTCCATGGAACTTTCATTAATCTTCTCCAAAAACATAACTCAAATGCATCAGTTCGTCTGTGGCTTTCCTTATTCATTGTCCAATACTTACAAGGCTACTGAAAATACCATGGATTGGGTTAGGCTCACCTTAGTCCTCATACTGACATATTGGCTCTTGAACATGTTGAAGAGGTCTTGTACAGCATATTTCCTAATGCAATACATCATTTGATTTCTTGACTGCTGCCATGAGTGTTGATAATGGATCCAAACAAAATGAAGTCTTTGAAAACTTCAATATTTTCTCCTTTTATCGTTATGAATCCGGCTGCGAACCTTAAGGTCAGCGGTTCGAAACTACCAGCTGCTCCGCGGGAGAAAGATGAGGCTTTCTACTCCCGTAAAGATTTACACCCTCGGAAACCCTATACAGGGTCGCTATGGGTTGGAACCGACTCGATGGACATAACAACAACAACAACAATCATGATGTTATTTACTGATCCATGTGGTGAAGATTTTTGCTTTCGTTACACTGAAGTACATCCCATACTGAAGTCTGTGGTCTTTGATCTTCATCAGCAAATATTTTATATTCTCTTCACGCTCAGCAAGCAAGGTTGTATCATCTACATATCACAGGTTGTTAATGAGCTTTCCTCCAATCTGGATGTCACGTTCTTCTTCATATAATCTAGTTTCTTAGATTCTTTGCTCAGCATAGAAAATTAATAAGTATGGTTAAAGAATGCAACTCTGGCATATACATTTCCTGATTTTAAATAATTCAGTGTCCCCTTGTTCAGTTTGAATGATTGTCTCTTGGTTTTTGTACAGATTTCTCATGAGTATAATTAGTGTTCTGGAAAATAACATTCTTTTCAATGTCATCCATAACTTGCCATGATCCATGCAGTATTAAACCATTATATAGTCAGTGAAGCACAGGTAAAAATCTTTTTGTTATTCTTTGCTTTCAGCCAAGATCCATCTTATGTCAGTAATCATGTCCGTCATTCCATATTCTCATCTAAATCTGACTTGAAACTCTGTTTTCTCTGTTGAGCTTGTAGTCAAACCAAAAATTATGAATATCAGCAGAACCAGAGAAGAGCTGCATCCTCAAAATAGAGTTGGCATTAATGCAGTGATTGGATTAAAGCTTTCAGGACCATCAATTGCTGATGTGACACAATTCAAAATGAGAAAAAAAATAGTGGAATATATCCTTTAATAATCATAACATGAAATATACAAAATATGAAATTAGGAAATTTGGAAGTCATAAAAACTAAAATGGAATCCATAAAGATTGATACCCTAGACATTAGTGAGCTGTAATGGACTGGTACTTACCTTTTGGAATCAGATAATCATATGGCTCACTACCCTAGGAATGAAAAGCTGAGGCAGAATGGTTTCATATTCACCATCAAAAAGAGCATTTCAAAATCTGTCTTGAAGTACAGTGTTCTCTGTGATAGGATAATATCCATATACCTAGGATGAAGACTAGTTAATACCACTTTTAATCACATTTACTCTCCAATCACTAAAGCCAATGATTGGTGAATAAATATGAATAATAGTTGTATTAACTGTTTAATTCTCAAATTGATCAAGCATGCAATCAATATGTGTTAATAATTACTGGGGCTAGGAATGTGAAAGTTGGAAAAAAAAAAATAGGAGGGATCAGTAGTTGAAATGTGTGACCTTAATGAAAGAAACTATGCTGGAGATTACATGATAGAATTTGACAAGACCGATAACTTATTCATTGTGAATACCTTTTTGAACAACACAATCAGCTACTATATACATGGACCTCTCCATATGACATATGCAGGAATCAAATTAGTTACATATATGGCTACACAAATTGAAGAAGCTGAATATCATCAGTCAGAAGAAGGAAATGGCTGACTGTGGAACAAAGCATCAATTCCTCATATGCAAGTTCAGGCTGAAATTGAAAACACAAGAGTCAAACGATGCCCACTGGTTTATGAACTAAGATAAAATCTCAGAAACAGATGCATTAGACATTAATTTGATATATTAGACACTAAGGCCTAAAGACCAAAGTGATTGTGATATGATATCAGGAACTTCATACATGACGAAAGCAAAAAGTCATTAAAATGAAAGGAAAAAGAAAAGAACAAAATGGATAGCAGTAGACTGGACTCTGAAACATGCTCTTGAAAGTAGAGAAGACAAATGAAAGAAGTGATAATGTAAAAGAGTTCAACAGGAAATTTCAAAGGGCAGTTAGAGATGACAAAGTATTATAATGAAATTTTCTAACACCTGGAATTAGAAAAAAATACAAAGGAAGAACAGTCTATTCTTAGCATTTCTAAACTTAAAGAACTGAAGAAAAATTCCAAGCCTCAACTTGAATATTGAATGATTCTATGAGCAAAATATTGATTGAGTGACACAAAAAGTGTCAAAATAAAAAGGGGGCTGAATACACAGTTATTGTATCAAAAATAATTGGTCAATGCTCAGTCATCTCAAGAGATAGCGTATGACCAAGAACTGATGATATTGAAGGAAGAAGTCCAAGTTGCTCTAAAGGCATTAGTAGAAAAAAAAAAGGGGGGGGGTGGGAGCTTCAGGAATTGATATATTAATTGAAATATTTCAGCAAACTGATGAAACACTAGAGGTGCTCATTTGTCTATGCCAAGAAATTTGAAGAGAGCTACCAGTTTGAAGACATCCATATGTATGCCTATTCCAAAGAGAAGTGGCCAAACACAATGTGAGAATAATCTAACAACATCATTAATACCACATGCAAGTAAAATTTTGCTGAAGATAATTAAAAAACATTTGCAATAGTGCATTGTTAAGAAGCTGGCAGAAATTAAGGCTGATGTGTAACAAGGGATGTAATTGTTGACATTAGATGGATCTTTAATGAAAGCAGAGAGTACTAGAAAGATGTTTATTTGGGCTTTAATCACTATACAGAGGCATTTGATTGTGTGGATAATAACAAACTATGGATAATATTGTGAAGAATGGGAATTCCAGGACAGTTAATTGTGCTTATGAGAAACCTGTACATAAGGAGGTGGTTAGTAAAACAGAATAAGAAAATACTAAATGGTTTAAAATAAGGAAAGATGTGCATCAGAAGTAGATCCTTTCACCAGACTTACTCAATCTGGCAAGACAGTTTATTGGTATTGCACAGCCATACCTGTGGCTCAAAAATCAAGGTATGATTTTTTTTCTTAATCCCCACATTGTCTTGGTGACCAGAGGCATTATGATCTCCCAGGAAAGCTGTTTATCTTCCAGTGGTCAGAGTCACGTGGTGAGCAGCCCTATTGTGAGCCCCATCAAAGTTAGTTGGGTGCTATCCACACTCACCCCAGTGCCTGAATACTCCAATCCAAACCTGCAGGACCAGCCCTGGCCAGCCCTGGACTAGCCCTAACTAGGTGAAGCAGCAGAAGAGGCATAAGGGAAAGGAAGGAAAAAGTGGCAGGTGCTCTGTGCCTGCTGGACAGATATGGCATGGCCATTTTGAAATTTCAAGTGTGGCTTCGAAGGCAGAGAGCAGTTAGTATTGCACAGGCATACCAATTTTTGGCAGGGAAAAAGGTGTGAAATTTTTACTTGCACCCACATTACCCTGGTGACCAGAATCATGGCCAAACCCCACCCATGTATACTTCCAGCAAAGCTCCTGCTCTCCAGGAAGTCATAGCTGCATAATAGTGAACTGCACAGTAGTGAGTCCGAGTAACCTGAGTTGAAAGCTAGTAGCACCAACCTTGGTGTCTGGAATCAGATGTGGACGGTTTCTTACCTGGAAAGTTAGCTGATTCTGGACATCCTTGGACAAGTGAGAACTCTCATCTAGGCTACCGTCTGAAAAAGAAATACTCTGGTCCCTCAGCTGCTTTGGGTTCTACATGAACTACTAGAGATTTGGTGTCCAGAACAGACAACACCTAGGACAACAGGAAAACCATTTAGGACTAGGAGTGTCACCACCTCATTCCTTGCATGCCCATCATGTGAGCTCTTGACTGGCAGGAGACCCCAAATTTTTCTTCTTTCTAAGTCTGGCACATACGCTATTTTTTTTCTTTTTTCTTTTTTTCCTTTATACTTTCTTTCCATTCTTCCTCTCTTTACCTTCTCTTGCTTTTTAACCTTTCTATCTCTGCTTTCATTTTTACTCTCTTTACCTCATACCCAACCCAGCTGCTCCTTCTTTCCCTTTTTTCCTCTTGATTTTCTTTACTACTCTCTAGTCTCCTCTTTCACTCATCTACATCCTTAAATATGTTTACTTCTTTTATTTTATGTTCTCCCTTATTTTTCTCTTCTATGGGTTTTTGTCTTTCTCCCTCGTTTCTCTTTTTGGTTTTTGTATTATTTTTCTAGCTGTTGCCTGCTTCATTATTTATTTATTTGCTAATTGTACTTTTTTTTTCTACTGTTTGCCTTTTTTTCTCTTTCTATCTAATGTGTGAGTGCTTTATTCCCTTGCCTTACCTGGCAGGAAAGAGTAACCATGTCTATATAGCCCACCTGAAATTTTACAGTATACAACCACACCCATCAAAAATGCCAATACCTCTGCAATATACCTGTTCAGTGAGAACAACTAACATCATCAAACCCATCCTAAACTGAACAAAATGAACATCAGAAACATAGAACAGTGTGCCTGCATACATCCCCTAACTACACCCACCAGCAAACAGTTGGTGAGAGTCTAAGAACACGACAGCATACAATTATTAATTAAATAAAAATACAAAAACACCACAATGTCTCAGAAGCAATAGACTTTTTCTGTTCATACAAAGAAACAAGATAAAGTGGATCAAAAATGGGAATAAGAGGCAGAGTTCAAAAACTTTTTGAGGAAAAACAGGTATTAGAACTACCTGAAAAATAATGATAATGATATTTAGGTGCAGCCAAATTAATGACAAAAATGTCAAAGAAAACAAGGAAGAATTCAGGAAACACTGCAGGAACAAAGAAAATAGATTAATAGTATTGTAGACCATACTCAACCTTAAGATAGAAAACCAGAAGATCAATACTAACATTTCAGAAATAGAAATACATTGAGAGGTCAAAGAAGTAGACTTTAAGCAATGGCAGCTCAGATTAGAGAGCTTTAAGATATGTCTGTCAATACTAATATAAATACACTCTGTATTTATATTAGTCATTCGAAAGATGAAATAACTATTATAAACCTAACCATTAAAACAAAAGACTCATACCAAGAAACTACAAAAAAATTACAAGTAATCAAAAGAGACTTGCATAAATGGAAGAATCCACCATGTTCATGGATAGGGAAACTTAAAATTGTGAAAATGTAAGCATTCCCAAGGTAATCTACAGATTTAATTCAATTCCGATCCACATTCTCCTGTTGTACTTCAAAGAGATGGAAAAAAAAAAAAATGATTACTAACTATACATGAAGAGGAAAGAGACCTCAGATAAGCAAGGCATTGCTTAAGGAGAAGAGAAATGCTCAAGGCATCTCACTTCCTGATCTCGAAATCTCCTTCACAGCCACAGTGATCAAAACATTCTGGTACTAGTACAATAAAAGGTTCATAGATCAATGGAACTGAATTGACAACCAGAAATAAATCCATCCCCATACAGTCAGTTGATCTTTGGCAAAGGGCCAAATAACATTAAATGGAGAAGAGATAGTCTCTTCAACAGATTTTTCTGGCAAAACTAGAAATCCATGTGAAAAAGAATGAAACAAAACCTATATCTCACACCATACACAAAAACAAACTCAACCTGAATTAAAGACCTTACCTAAATGTAACACCTAAAACTGTAAAGATCATCAATAAAAAAATATGGACAAAGTTATGGGTTTTATACCTGAAATAAATACACTATCAAACATAACTAAAAACACAAACAGAAGAAAACAATATAGATTACCTGGATTTCCTAAAAATTAGACACTTACATGTATCAAAAGATTTAGCAAAAAAAGTAGAAGGAGAGCCCACAAACTGGGAAAAAATTCTGTAATATCATATCAAGCAAAGGACTAATTTCTAAACTTTATAGAAAACTACAAAACCTATACAAGGAAAAACAAAAACAATAAACCCAATTTTAAAAGAGTACAGGACATGAATAGACATTTCACCAAATAATATATTCAGGTGGCCAACAAACATATGATGAAATGTTCATGA
>NW_006408542.1:28161747-28163527 GCF_000296735.1 Chrysochloris asiatica | reverse complement strand
AGATAAGAGCCATGACATGAGTAGACACATGCATACTCATGTTCATTACAAAACTATTAACATTTTTTTAAAAAAATGTGAAGACAGCTTAAATTCCCATCAATGGAAGAATGGATAATCAAACTTTGGTACATACAGCCAATGGAATACATACAATGGAAAACATACAAGGTTTAAGAATAACAATGGATTGGCAAAACACCTCATAACAAGGATGAATCTAGAAGACATTATGCTGAGTGAACTTACTCAATCACAAATGGGCAAATATTCTATAAGACAATTATTATAAAAACACACAAAAAAGTTTTCATGCTAAAATATTTTTTGATGGTTACCATGGGTGGTGGAATCCTGTTGTGGTGTTGTGGGTTAATGTGCTGGACTGCAAGATCATTTGAACCACAACATTGGTGGTTCAAGCTCATCAGCCACTCCTTGTAAACCCTATACAGGATCACTATGGATCTGAACTGACTCAATGGCACTTAACAACAACGAGTAGTAGTGAACGAATTCACTGGCTAGAGGGTTATTGTTATTAAGTGTCATTGAGTCTGTTCTAACTTATAGTGACCCTGTAACTGACTCAACGGCACTTAACAACAACAACATAAGGATTATGAGGAGTTGCTGGTGGGTTTGAACCGTAGATCTTGTGTTTAGCTGTCCAGTGCTTATCATGTAGCATCACTCCAGGACTTCATGTTACCACAGATGTTGAGTAGGGAAACATACAAGAAGAGGGAGGTTAGCAGAAGAATGATGAAGACAGGTGAAGATACAGGCAGGAATGCAAGGGAATAGAGGTAAACATCGTTACATACACAACCCTGGAACAACAGTGTTCTACAGATGCACAGGCTGAAAAACTGTGGAAGGAAAAGTGGGAGTATATCCACAAATATAAAAGGGTTTGACAGAGGATATATGTTTATATGAGCATTTAGTTTTGCTACAAATACACCTACAAATATGGCTAAGCATACAGGGGAAAAAATGAGGAAAACTTTTTAAGTTATTATCAATCTTCCAAGGTAATGAATTGCTAGGCCTGGAGTCTCAGGAAAATAGTCTCGGGGGACAACATGGCCAATCAGCATAACATAGTCCACAAAGACAATGGTCTAAATCCTATTTTGATGAGTAGTATCTGGAATTTTAAAAGCTTATGTTCCAGCTAAGGTATAGCTGTTGTTCTCTCCATACCTGGAAGGAAGGAGAGTGATGAAAATGAAAGACACTTAGAATCAACATTAGTCATTATAACTCTGACATCAGAACTAGATAGTGCCTTTCTACCAATACCAACTGCTCTAAAAGGGATTACATTAGAAGATTCCCTATAGAGTATGAGAAAAGGTAACACAAAACTCAAAATTATTTTTAAAAGTCTAGGCTTACTGCTAGAAACAGACTGGATGAATCTGAGATGATGGGCCTCGTTCACCCTCCAGGTCTGGAATGGAAATAACCCTTATGGCCTAATTTTCAGTGAAGCAGTAGATAGTTATACAGTGGGGGACAACAGCATATGTCATATATGCTCACTGTGGAACGCTCATCCATTCAAGATCAAAAAGCCATATTTACCTAAGGACAGAGTTGAGAAGGAATGGGAAGAAGAATGGAATGAAAATAAGAACTGTTGTTGCATCAAGGAGATTACAATCATTGAGATGAAGCCAAGTGTATGAATTGTTGAATGTAAAACTGACAGTCTTCTCTGGAAACCTTCACTCAATTCACAATAAAAAGTTTCTAAATTGTTTTTTTTTTT
>NW_006408542.1:28121563-28161572 GCF_000296735.1 Chrysochloris asiatica | reverse complement strand
TAATATTTTCAGTTACCTCATACACATGTGAACGTTGAACAGTGAATAAGTAAGGCAGAAGACAAAATTAATGCATTTGAATTATGGTGTTAGTGAAATATACTGGAAGTACCATGGACTGTTAGAAAGAAAAACAAAACTGTCTCGGAAGAAGTATGGTCAGAATGTTTTTTTAGAAGCAAGAATGGCCTGGGTATATCACTCATTCTTTGGTTTTGTTGTCAGGAAACAACAGTCCCTAGAGAAGGATATCATCCTTGGTAAAGTAGAGGATCAATGAAAAAGAGGAAGACCCTCAACAAGATGAATTGACACAATGGCACACAGCAACAATGGGCTCAAACATAAAAACAATTTTGAGAATAGCCCAGGATCTGTCACTGTTTAGTTCTTTTGTGCATGGGGTTGCTATAAGTCAGAACTGTGTTGCAGACACACAACAAGCCTTGGCTAAAGAATTTTGCACTTTAGAATTCAATTTATGGTACATCCAAATGACAGTCTTGATATCCTCAGTAACTCAAATCGTGTTCCTTTTAAATGTTCTTTGTGTTTGAGGAACAAAAAGAGTCTGAATGCGTAAGATTATGGTTGTAGGGTAGAAAGAGAAAGGTTTGCCAGTGGTATTCTCATAGGGCAGCCCAAACTACCCTACAAAAATAAGTTGGTGAACTATTGTGGTGGAAAAGATTCCTCAGTGAAAATTTTCTGCAAATTTTGTCAATTTTTTTCAGAATAAACCCATCTGAACATTCTACAAAATAGATTTATCAAGATTCACCATTTTGAATTTAAAAACCAAGAACAAAAAGAAACAGTTGCCATAACTTTCTCTGTTGATGTCTCTGCCTTGAATTTAACTGGACTAGCAAAGCGTCTTGGGAGCAACAGATTTGATTGGGCTTTTTAATTTGAAGGCACCTTAACAATACTAAGACATATGTATATATGTCTAATTAATTAAAGCTGATAAAATGAACAGAACTTCAATACAAATGTAGTTAAGAATTAAGCAGATCCTTGTGCATCTCTCGTATGCCTGAAATAAGCTATTGCTATATATTTATATTAACCTGTTAGTGGATGTCCCATTTCTCTCAATACTTCTAAACATTCTTAGAGATTCTCAGCTACCCTCCAGTTATTACTATGAATTTGGGTTCATAAAATAGCAGGAGTCCCTGACTGTGGCAAGGTTCCTCTGACCAGCTCCCACATGACCCTGTCTTTTCCATAAGCCACTTGCTTGATTTTGCCATCTTATTTTTAGTTTAATTATGTGAAAACATAATTATGTGTTAGGCTACCCTTCCCTCCCAAGCTAAAAAAAACACCATATCAAATGTATTGTGATTGGTTAATTCACATGATCATTTTATTTGCAATCTAAACTATTAATGCCAGTAACTAAAGGTGAGATTGTGAATGAGTAGATATGTTTGAAAGTTGTTTGCTAATAAAAATTTTAAGTAAACCAACATTATTCTTCAAACCACATGCTGCATATGATTTCACTTAGAACTAATCAGAATATTATGTAAAAACCATGACCATCATTCCCACTACAATTTCTGTTCTTAGCAAAAGAAAACTTCTTAAAACATCACAACCAAACCATAGCTTTGAAATGTGACTGAGGATTTGACTTTCTCCCACATGTGCAGAAATGCACAAAGCGTTAGATCTAAGTTGACAGTTCACATGGATCAAATGGAGTCCACTGAGAAGAAGAAAATACATTGAACAGAACTGCCCATTCATGACTCATTAGCTGGCTTTTAGAAAAGGAAGGATCAGATTTTCTTACAAAAATCTTATACATGGAAGGTACCAGAAGGTGATAATATTTAATAAGCTTCAATGAACCTCTCTAGACATATCTCATTAGACAGTATGAAGTATCTGAATTTGAAAATAAATCTTTTTCAGCCGGAACAACAACTCCATGGCTCATGGGGGAAAAGAAAAAAAGAAGAAAGGTTTGGTTTGATATTCAAAACATTCTATATGCCAATCAGTGTATTTAATATTAACTTCATGTATCTGAGAATTCACCAAGAAGAATTTACACCTGTACCAATACACCACTATGAGTGTTCCTTACTAATAAGGAGTCATGATATTGAATTACTTCTGATTTTTATGCAACCTGACTTCCTGGAGTGTTTAAGAACAGTTCTGATGGATTTTAGATATTATTTTTGCCAATTTAAAAAATCTTTTTCTAGGACATAGCATGACCAAACAATAATAAAAACAAAACAATTTTTGTATTAATTAGTAACAAATCAAAAGAAAATACTGCACAAAAGATGAAAAATTTTTTTTTAAAGTCTTTAAAATAACTTGAGGCATTTTAAAGTGTTTTTAAATTTACATTTACAGTGTTTCAGCAATAATAACTGTCTCATTATACTTCACAACACACTTGAGATATAGGGTATGTAAACATTTGTAATTCTCATTTTATAAAAGAGGCACCCAGAAGTGGCATGATTTCTTCAAAGTGTACTTGTTAGCAGAACTGGAGTTTTGAATTTTGCTATACTAACTAAAAAAGCCTAACATGGATGTCAGTTGGAATTTGGAACTTATGAAAGTTAAATTTTAAAATCAAGAAATATGCCAACAACTAAAGATATAGATAGTCATCATGTAAAAAGCAAATTACTTTCAGGTAATCAAGCCTTAACAAAAACATGATTTAAAAATATTACATTATTTCTAGCATTCCTCTATCAGTTTGTCATACTATGTCGGCTTGTGTGTAACTGTAATGCTGGAAGCTATGCCACCAACATTTTAAATGTCAGGAGGGGACACCAATGGTGGACAGGTTTCAGTGGAGCTTCCAAACTAAGACAGACTAAGAAGGAGAAGCAAACCACTTTGGAAAGGCTAACCACTGAAAACCTTGTGAATAGCAGAATATTGAATAGTATATTACCAGAAGATGAGTCCCCTCAGGTTGGAAGGCATTCAAAATATAACTAGGAAAGAGATTGCTCCTCCAAGTAAAATTCACCTTTATGAAATTGATGAAGTAAAGCTTTTCAGACTTTCATCTGATGATGGGGCACAACTCAAAATGAAAAGAAATATCTGCAAGCATCCATCAGTAATCAAAACATGGAATGTATGAAATATGAATTTAGGAAAATTGGAAGTTGTCAAAAATTAAATGGAATTAGTAAAGACCAATACATTTTAGGTGTTAGTTAGCTGAAAAGATCTTGTATTGACCATTTTGAATTGAGTAACCATATTGCTTACTATACTGGTAATAACAAATTGAAAACTTATAGCTCATATTCACCATCAAAAATAACATATTGAAATAAAAATTCCAATAACTATATTGATGTATGGTACTATCAATAAAAGGATAATATCTATACATCTAGAAGGAAGGACAGTTAATAGCATTATTATTCAAATGTATGTACCAACATCTAACTCTAAATTCAAAAGTGGTAAAACAGAAAAATTGTACCAACTTCTTCAGTCTGAAATTGATCAAACATGTAATCTAGATGCTTTAATATTTACTGGTAATTGGAATGTGAAAGTTGGAAACAAAAATGGAAGTTCAATACTTGAAAATCCTGGAGTTGGTGATATAGAAGCAGTGCTGTAAATCACATAAAAAAAGATTTTGCAAAACCAATGACTTGTTCATTGCAAATACCTTTTTCAAAAATAGAAACAATGCCCATATACATTGACACCACTAGATTGAATACACAGGAACAACATTGACTACATTTCTTGGAAGGAAAGATAGAGAAGCTCACTGTCATCAGCCAAAACAAGACCAAGGATAGACTGTGGAACAGACCATCAGTTGCATATATGTAAGTTCTGGTTGAAGCTGAAGAAAATTAAAACGTGTTCAAGAAAATTAAACTATGACTAGAAACCATCTCTATAATAGATTTGATGCATTAGACACTAATGACAGAAGAACAGAGGAGTTATGTAATGACATTAAGAATACAATACAGAAAGAAAAAGTTCATTAAAAAAAACAGGAAAGAGAGAAAAAAAAGCCTAACATGGATGTCAGAAGAGACTCTGAAAGTTGCTCTCAAATGCAGAGAAGCTAAAGTACTTGGAAGAAACGAAAAAGTAAAAGAGCAGAAAAGAAAAATTCAAAGGACAACTCAAAAAGGCAAAGTATTATAATGAAATATGAAAAGACCTAAGTTAGAAAGCCAAAAGGTAAAGAAACACTCAGCATTTCTCAAGCTAAAAGAACTAAAGTAAAAAATCAAGTTTTGGGTTGCAATATTGAAAATTTTTATGGGAAAATATTTACTTATACAGAAAGCATCAAAGAAGACGTTAGGAAAACACTGTACCAAAAAGAAATGTTCATATGCAACCATATCAAAAGGTAGCGTATGAACAAGACCAACCGTAATGAAGTAAGAAGTCCAGGTTTCACTGAAGACATTGGCAAAAAACAAGACTCCAGTAATTTACAGATAATAAACCAATGTAGCATTGTAGACACTCAAAATCATCGATGTCAAGAAATTTGAAAGACAAATGCCTGGCCAACCAATTGGAAGAGATCTATTTTTGTGTCCATTCCAACAGCGGGTGGCAATGGATTGTGGAAATCACTGAGCAACATCATTAATATCACATGCAAATGAAATTTTTCTGCAGATAATTAAAAAAATTTCTGAAACAGTAAACTGCCAGAAATTCAATCTGGATTCAGAAGAAGATACGGAACTAGTGATATCACTGGTGACATCAGACGCATCTTATATGAAAGCAGAGAATGCCATAAAGATGTTTACTTGTGCTTTATTGACTATGGAAAAGCATTCAGCTATGTGGATCATGAAATGCTATAGATAATATTGCAAAGAATGGGATGCAAGAGCATTTAATTGTGCTCCTGTGGAACTTGTATAAAGATCAAGATGCAGTTGTTAGAAGAGAACAAAGGGATACTGAATGGTTTAAAACCAAAAAAGATATGATCCAGGGTTGTATTCTTTCACCATACATATTCAATCTGTATGCCAAGTAAGTAATCCGAGAAACTGATTATATGAAGAAGAACATGACATCAGGATTGGAGGGAAACTCATTAAGGATCTGTGAGATACAGATGATACAACCTTGCTTGCTGAAAGCCAAGAGTACTTAAAATATTTACTGATGAAAATCAAAGACTACATCCTTTAGATGTGTTGCACCTCAATATAAAGAAAACAAAAATCCTCAAACTGTACCAATACATTTATTATTGTTGTTGTTGATGTTAAGTGCCATTGAGTCTCTTGAGCTTCAACCACCGACCTTGTGGTTCAAACTGACTTTGCAGTCCAGCACATTCCTCAGCACCACACCAGGACCAATAAATAACATCATGTTAAATGGAAAAAAGATTGAATTTGTCAAAGTCTTCATTTTACTTGAATCAAATCAACACTCATGCAAGCGAAACCAAGAAATCAAATGATGTATTGCATTAGGCAAATATGCTGTATAAGACCTCTTTAAAGTAATCAAGAGGAAAGATATCAGTTTCAGGTTTAAGGTGCACCTAATGCAAGCTATGGTATTTTCAATCCTCATATGCATGTGAAATTGGACAATGAATTAGGAAGATCACAGAAGAATTGATGCATTTGAATTAAGGTGTTGGAGAGGAATATTGAATGTACCCTGGACTGCCAAAACAAACAGGTTTGTGTTGGAAGAAGTGCAGCTTACAGCTAGAGTGCTCCATAGAAGGCATAATGGCCAGATTTTGTCTCTCACATTTCAGACTTATTATGAAGTGGGACCAGTCCCTGGAGAAGGACATCATGCTTGGTAAAGCGGAGGGTCAGCAAAAAAAAAAAAAAAAAAGGACATCACCAATGGGATGGATTGGCACAGTTGCAACAGCAATGGCCTCAAGCATAACAATTGTGAGACTAGCAAAAGACAAAGCAGTGTTCATTCTATTGTGCATATAGTCACTAGGAGTCAAATCTGCCTCAACAGCACCTGTTAACAACAGATAGAATGAACAACAATAGCTTAGAAAGAAATATGTTCTTTAGTGTAAGGACTTTGAAATTTTTTTCTGTAAGTATAAAAAGAGTTTTAATATACTTAAAATTTTTCTAGGATTCAAAATTAAATTTAAATGATGCTACAATGTGATCATTATATATTTTAGATACTATGAAAAGATATATTGAGGGCCTAAAGTAAGGATGGCAGCAAGGCTGAAGGACAAATTGCCGTGAATTATCTTGAGGGTCAATTAAGTATGGCAATTACATAGGGGATACATTTAGTGTGAAGCCAAGATAATGAAATAATAAAAGGTCTTTAAATCAAGATGATCATTAGTAAGGGGAACATTTTATTTAAGTACATTTTTACATGACATGTGGGAAAAAGGCTTAATAAATATTCAGTACCTATAAATTTAAAAATGTTTACAATGTGAACCATTGCACAAGATAAATTCAGAAGTTGTAAGTCTTGCAGTAAACACATTCTTAGAAGGTTTGAAAAAGGGAGAAAAAAATAGTGACTGATGATGTATTGTTAGGAACAACAAAACTTAAATAGTAGGAAGATTACACAGTAAATAAGTCTTTGACGTATGGCCCAGAATTATAATAGTTAATAAGGAAATGGTCATGTGATGGAAGCCCAAGGAATAGAGATTGAAGAAGAATTTTTGGAAATGTATTATGTGTAGAAATGTGTAGAAATAGCAAAAGAGTCCTGGAAAAGAAAGTGTCCATAGGGTTTCATGATAAAGATACCATTTTTATCTTTGGTAGTGTCGTAGTGATAGGTACATGATTAGACTTGCATGGATCCTGGAGAAAATGGTTCTTCTATTCCCTGCAGCATGACCACAGAGGTAACCTGAACAAACCTCCTGCTTAAAACAACTGATGATACTGGCTAAAATATATTGAAACAAATCCTTCCAAATGCTTTGCTGAAATGCCAAAATTAGTATTCAGAGTTTTCAAAATTATTAAAAATGGAAATTCAAAAATAGACATTCACAGAAAGACCAGGTTTTGCTCTAGGGTTTCTTTCAAACTCTAGTGACAATAAACATCTCATTGATGATAGTGCGGGGGTCTAAGAACAAGCCAGTGTATAATCTAACAGGAGATTCTTTGTAAAGGTAACCTCCCAAAAAATGAACTAGAAGTAAACAGAAATATATAGAAAAGACTAATCGTCTGTTTTGACTTTGGCACTGAATGAAAAGAAAATGAAAAAAAAAAAAAAAAAAACCAGTATATATATGGTTTGTATATATACATGTGTGTGTATTATATATGTATATGTGGATATTTATATAAGCCCTGGCGTGGCACTGTAGGATATGTGCTGGATTGTTCACCCAATGGTCATCAGTTCAAACCCACCAACTACTCTCTGAAACCCAGTACAGGGTCATTATAAATTAGAACCAACTCAAAGGCACACAACAGCAACAATGTGGTCTGAAATTCCTAAAGAGAAATATATTTCTGAAAATTTTCATGCCCTCAATATCTGGCAGATTCAAATACAAACCATTTTTGAAGCAAGCCAACTTTATCACTGTCCTCAAATAATTGACATAGATGAAGTTCCAAATAATTTGGAACCCAAGAAAGAAATGGAATAGGTAATAACAGAAGGCAAAATAAGCAATATCCATTATAAAGGAACTATGTCATTAAGGGCATGGCTATCTTTGTAAAGAGTTTGAACATAATCGTATGAGAAGTTACTGAGATGACATGATTACATTTGTGTTTTAGGAACTCTGGATTTGGAATTACAAAAAAAAAAACACCTGGTTGTCAAATCTATTCCAACTCATTTCTATCTCCTTCCCGCCCAGCCCCCATTTCACAGTAGAACTATTGAGCTCCATACAATTTTCAGTGGCTATTTTTAGTAGATTGTTGTTGTTAGGTGCCATAGCAACCCTATGCACAGCAGAACGAAATACTGCCCAATCCTGGGCCAACCTCACTACTGTTGCCATGCTTGAGTCCATTGATGCTGCCACTTTACCAATCCATGTTGTTGGGGGTCTTCCTCTTTTTCTCCAACCCTCTACCTTACCAAACATGATATCCTTCTCCAGCGACTAGTCCATCCTGACAATATGTCCAAAGTATGAGAGACGAAGTTTGGCCCTCTTGGCCTCTAAGGAGCACTCTGGCTGCACTTCTTCCAAAATGAATCTATTGGTTCTTTTGGCAGCCCATGGCACTTTGAATATTCTCCTCCAACACCATAACTCAAAAGCATCAATTCTTCTACGATCTTCCTTATTCACTATCCAGCTTTCTCATGCGTATGATGTTATTGACAATACCATGGTTTGGGTCAGGCCCACCTTAGTCCTCAAGCTGACATCTTTGCCAGATACTTTCCCCTAGAACTTTCTAGGTGGACTCAGTCTTCCAGCCTTTCAGTTAGAAGTCAAATAAATGAACTGTTTTCACCACCCTGGGAAATGGATTGAGAAAAGAAAATATATAGCACACCCAAGACCTGGGAGGATTTATACCAATCCAGACAAGAAATGTACACTCTCTAAGCAAGGTAGTAGCAATGAGTATTGAAATAACTACAAAGAGTTGAGTTAAAATACATGAATTTTAAAGTAAACACATTTCTTAATTAGAATATTGCAATTCTGTACTGAGTGGCCACTGAAATTCTATAAGCAAATGACTATGTCAATGTTGCAATTGATCACCAAACATGCATTTGAACTTTTGAACTTAGAAGAACATTTGAACTTAGAAGTAAAATGTGCTTGTAAGGTTTAAAATTAATAAGCGCAAATAGCATCTCCAAGACAGCACTGGTAAATTATCCAAGAATTACACTAATGGCATCATGCCCAATGAAAAAATGCAACTTATAAAATCATAATTAAGGAGAGGGCTTGTGGGAAATCTTGCTCATTGAATAGATAGACATTTGTTAAAGTCTCAGTTCACTTTTGATTTTGAACTTCGAAATAAGGATGGAAAGAGTTAAGTTCCAAGTTTTCAGAATGTTATAAATTTTCTGCTTTAGAAAAAAAAATTTTTAAATGCTTTATCTGAAACTGAAGTTAATGACATCCTTAACTCTGCAAATTAAACCAATGCTTTTACATCAATGAAAAGAGGCATTGAAGGAGAGAAAGAGAGAGAGAGACGTGTGGATCCCAAATCTCCAGGAATTTTTTGCCTTAATGTTTCATCTCTGGAGTTCTGCATTTTGAAAAGTCTTCACAAAATTTGATATGATAGATCAAGGGGAATTTTCCTGTGTGACTCAAGAAAATGTGTTAACCAAGCTTTCTTGCCTATCACCACAGAAATTCTTGAATCTTGAAAACCAATTTACCCCTTATCAGGAGTGACTCTGGCCAAAGAGCAATAGTCAAAAGTACACAAGGAAGAAAATTAACATAATTAAGGTATTAAGCATGCAATCATAATTAAGAGAAATAATCAAAGAAGATAATCAAGGGATAAAGTAAAATATTCAATATTTGTCTAAACTGATGTAGTTTGCATTAAAAATTTTGTGTTCATTACTAATGTTTCTGAAAAAAAATCAAGAAAACCAGAAGCTTCAGTTTAATATAATTAAATTCCATTGTGTTGATATTTAAATATTTCCAAAATTTGTGTCTTCCTTTTTATATTAAAATATTATTTGAGTGAGAGGAAAATTCTAAGTTAATTAGCTCTCTGCTTTGCTAATTTGTTATTGGTGCTCCTAACACTGTGGTTGTTTTTTTCCCCTAACTGACCAGATAAAATCAACACTCTCATATCTTTAGAGGATTCCAGAATAGACTTTTCAAATAATTTTCAGGAAAAATGGATGCCATCCTGATTAATTTATAAAATTCTAGTCAAGTTGAAATTTGACGAAGAATTCTTCCATTCTTGAAAAAAAGGAAAATTACAAAATATCAAATATCAGAGATTTACTTGAAAAAAGTTCCAAATTATGTCAGTGTCATTTACCCAAAAAAATCAACCTGATTTATATCTTGAATATCTGCAAAAAAAGTGTATTTAACAAGCATTTAATTTATGATGGATGTTCATAAAAGCTAAGAATTTTAACAGGTTTTATGCTATCCTATAGTCCTGGTGTGATGCTGTGGTTAATGTGCTGGACTGCAAAGTCGGTTTGAACCACAGGGCAGAATTCAAGCTTACCTGCCGCTCCTTGGAAACCCTATATACAGGGTTACTATGTGTTGAAACTGATTTGTGGCACTTAACCAACAACATATTCTTATTTACTATAATAATTGAGAGAAAATATTTCTCTGCTTTACTTTGCTTATTCATGAATATTATTTCGTAAAACGTCATAATCTTGAAATTAGTTGTTTATTGATTTTGTTGTTGTTGTTAGGTGCCATTGAGTCAGTACTGACTCATAGCGACCCTATGCACAACAGAAGGAAACACTGCCCAATCCTGGGCCAATCTCACAATTGTTGTCACACTTGAGCCCATTGATGCTGCCCCCTGCCAATCCATCTCGCTGGGGGTCTTCCTCTTTTTCTCGGACCCTCCACCTTACCAAACATGATATCCTTCTCCAGTATCTGGCCCCTTCTGACAATATGTCCAAAGTATGATAGATGAAGTTTGGCCATCCTGGCCTCCAAGGAGCACTGTGGCTGTACTTCTTCCAACACAGATATGTTGGTTCTTTTGTTATACATATTGAAATAAAAAATTAATGTGTTTTATTGTTTTATACTCTCAACACATAAAGCTAGTATTTTAAATGTTTATGATCCTGCTTTGTGCCCTTATTTATTATGTATTGTGAAAAATTAAAATATACAAGAAAAAGGTATCTAAAAGGAGAATCACAAATGTATGCTTTATATATAGGATTCTAGGAAATTCAAATGAGGGTGAGATTATATCACTTAACTTGATAATGGAAACAAAGAAACAAAGAAGAAAAAGCTTCTGAGGAGGTAGTACTTGAGATCTTGCTTTGGAGATAAACTAGAAAAATGGAATAATATGAAAAATCAAGTAAACTACAGGTATGTTATAAAAGAAATCTGTTCATGGAAAGGAAACAATATGAATAAAGACAGAGCCAGAGAGACTTTCACGAAGGTCTAAGAAGACGGATCTGAGTTTAGGAAAACTACAACTGGAAAAGCAAATTTGTCATTATTCTAGAGAGTGATAGGTACTCCTATCACCCTATAGTCACAAAATTGTTATGTACCCCAGGTTGTTCTGACTCATAGTGATGCTATATAGGGTTTCCAGGGAGTTGCTGGTGGGTTTCAACAGTCAGTCTTGTGGTTAGCAGCACCAGTGTTTATCCTGTAGTGCTGCAATTTCTAAACAGGGAAGTAGCAGCAATGTTTGTGTTTGAGAAAGATCAGACTATCAATGGTGTCTTAGAAGAATGAGGGGTTAGGGAAGGAAGGAAACTAGCAGAAATGCCTTCAAAAAAACCTAAGTTTTAATTTCCAAGCTGCCCATGAAAAGCAGGGAAAAGCTTAATTTCAACAAATACTGTCCTCTTGTACAGACTCTGGAGACACATGGCTCGCTGATGTCAGTAACACCTTGATATGTTTAACAATGTTTAACTGCAAGGGCAGAATATTTATGGCACCTATGCTATGTCAATTCAGCTTTGCATTTGAGTTGCCAGTGACAAGCAAGTCCACACAAGGGAAGAAACACAGACTATGAACATTTATTTTCCATCTTCTACTGCAGTTATTAACCACTTTTATTTCCCATTGTGAGGGAACATATGTTAGAAGAAAAAACTGCATCCCTAATGATTAATGAAGGTATTTCTATCTTTCCACTTGTCTTTGATCTACTCAGAATAATAGTACCAAAGAAAAGCGAACTTAATCATACTTTTTTTTTTTTTTTTTTTAGGAAAAATTCAATTTTATCACTAGATAGAGGATTCTAGAAATTTATGGGTGGTACAAGCATTTAAGCATTTAACAACCATCTGAAAGGTGGTATTTGAATACATCTAGAAGTACCTCATGATAAGATATTATAGCCTTGAAAACTCCATGGAGCAATTCTGTTATGTACACCTGGCTCTTCATGAGGTAGAATTGACTCAACAGCAACTAACAGCAGAACATTCTAAACAAGAAAGTACCAACAGTAGAAAGGTATTTCATTGAGAGAAAAGCAATAGAACAGTTAAGTCTCTCATTAGGATCATACTATGTAAACAGAAAAATAAGTATTCTTATTTATAAAAAGCAAGAATAAAAAAAAATTATACTGTAAAGCAATATGCTGATGTATTCTCACATAAGAAGTTAAGGAAGACTTTCAGGAAAATTTATCTGAAGTCATAAAGGTAAATAAAGTTTGCCTGATAAATAGATAAAAACATACAATTTTTTCTTATGGATCTGTCCCATGTTGGCAACAGCCCTCTGTAAAAAAAAAAAAGGGATAATTTTTACCTTGACATTCACACAATAGTTGTTAGGGTTGAATGGGAAGAAAACACATATCATCAATCTTAATTTTGCCACTAACTAATTAGAACTCAACTTCAATGTCAGTTTGTTCCACAAGGTCAGCAGTTCAAACTCATTAGCAATTCCTCAGAAACCTATATAGGGTTGCTATGAGTCAGAACCAACTCAATGATACTTGAGAATAACAACAACAAATTATCTTAATACTTTAGGCAAGAGAAAGATGAGGCTGTCTGGTCCTGTAATGATTTACAGTCTTGAAAACCCTAAGGAACAGTTTTCCTCTGTTCTATAGACTCACTTTACTTTGGAATTGACTTGATGGCACAGCCTTTGGATTTTTTTTTTTTTTTTTTTTTAATGCTTTATTGTGAATTACGTGATAGTTTTCATGGGAGGACTTTAGCTTCACATTGATCCCGTTGTACATCATTTCCTTGTCATGGTTAGAATTCCCTCCATTCATCATCAATCAACCAAAGGGTATACCTTACAAGCCTGACCCCAATCATCTGCACATAGCCCCTCTCACGCTCAGGGTCCAAAGTCCCCAGCTGCTCCATCTCCCCACGTCATTATCTGTGCCTCCATCTCTGGCATCACTGCTTCTCTGGGTAGGGTCCCACTCTCCGCTTTTCCCCCTTGATGGTCCCAGGGACCTCCCTCCTAGACTGAAAAGTTAATCACTCCCCTCCCTTTGCCACAAAATATCTACCTTTACATTTCTAATTGTTGAAGATGCTGTGTTAATGTGTTAATTTTGGTTCTTTCCTCTTTGTGGATGTGCACATTTATTGCAAGAAATTGTCTTCTCAGCACTGCTTTCACCATGTCCCAAAGATTTTTGTATGTTGTGTTTTCATTCTCATGTGTTTCTAGGAACTTTGTGAATTCATGTTTAATTTCTTCTTTTACCCAGTCGTTTTTCAGCAGGGTGTTGTTCAGTTTCCATGTATTCGACTTTATTTCCTTGGTCTTTCTAGTTTTATAGCATTGTGGTCTGAGAAGATGCTCTGTAGAATTTTGATGTTTGTAAATTTATGAAGGTTTGCTTTGTGACCTAACATATGGTCAATTCTGGAAAATGTTCCCTGTGTACTGGAGAATGTATATTGTGCTGTTGTTGGATTGAATGCTCTGTATACACGTATGAGGTCAAGTTGGTTGATTGTGTTGTTTAGTTCCTCTGTAACTTTGTCAAGTTTCTTTCTGGTTGTTTTGTCCCTTTTCAAGAGTGCCGTATTAAAATCTCCCATTATAGTTGTAGATTTATCTATTTCTTTCTTCAATTGTAGTAAGATTTCCTTCATGTATCTTGGTGCTCTTTCATTGGGAGTGTAGATATTTATTATGGTTATGTCATCTTTCTCAATTGACCCTTTGATCATGAGATAGTGTCTTTCTTTGTCTCTTATGCTGGTTTTTATCTTAAAGTTTACTTTGTTGGAGATTAGTATTGCCACTCCTGCTTGTTTATTGTTGCAGTTAGCTTGGTTAATTTTTTTCCATCCTTTAACTTTTAGTCTGTTTCTGTCTTTGTGTGTAAGGTGTGTCTCTTGCAGGCAGCATATAGAAGGGTCTTATATCCTTATCCACTCTGCCACTCTCTGTCTCTTCACTGGTGCATTCAGTCCATTGACATCCAATGTAATTATTGATAGGTATGAATTAGTTGCTGCCTGATGTTATTTTTTTGGTAGTGCGGTTCGTTCTTTTGTTCTGCATGCCTTCTTGTGTTAGATTTGTTTATTTTTGTCGGCTTCTTTTTAGTTTTCATCTTTGCTTGTTCTGCTTGGAAGTTCATTTCATGGTAAGTTGTAAAGTACTAATTTTCATTGGGGTTGCCTTATAGTCTACTAACTTTTCTCTCCTTTTAAGAGAATCCATTGTATCTTGTAATTTACCTGACATCCTCACCACCTGGGTCTCTGTTGCTATGTTTGTCCCTTCTTTGACATTGATATTATTTTTATCTTCAGTTGACCTCCCAGCTCCTTTGAATATGTTGTTATAGTTTTGTTCTGTTCTGGACTCTGCTATCTGTTGACTTAGTTCCAGATGATGTTGCAACACCTGGCAATCTCTGGTTGTGGTCTGTTCTTGTCGGTTTTCAGTCCACAGAACTCCCTTTAGGATGTTTTGAAATGCTGGGTTGATTTTAATAAAATCTCTCAGATTCTGTTTATCGTGGAATGTCTTGATTACACCATTGTATTTGATTGATAGTTTTGCTGGATAGACAATTCTTTGTTGACAGCTTTTTTCTTATAGGGCTTTGTATATGTCTCCCCCTTGCCTTCCTGCCTGCATGGTTTGTTTTGAATAGTCTGAGCTTAATCTGATTTGCTTGCCTTTTTAAGTGACATTTCTCTTCTCCCTGGTCACTTTTAGTATTCTTTCCTTGTTTTTTATTTTGGAGAGCTTCATTAATATATATCTTGGTGACTTTCTTTTGGGGTCTATCCTTCCTGTGGTTCCTTTGGCTTCTTGAATGCTTATCTTCTCATCTTTCAAGATAATATTAGGGAAATTTTTCTTTCAGAAGCTCTTCAATTGTCTCCTCTGTGGACTTCTCTGATTCTTCCTGTTCCAGAATGCCAATAATTCTTAAGTTGTTCCTCTTCTTGTTATCCAGCATAAAATCATAGACTCTCTTCAGATTTTTTTATCCTTTTTTTCCACTTGCTCTTCTGTCTTAGTAGCATTGAGAGATTTGTCTTCTAGCTCGCTAGTTCTAGCTTCCATCTCTTCTAATCTACTCCTTTCCCCTTTCAGTGTATTGTCCACTTCTGTTACCTTATTATTAATCATCTGGACATCTTTTTGCAGGTTTTGAATTGTTTCCAATGCTGTATCCATCTGGTTTGATTGCTCCTGTAGTACTTTCCTGACTTCTTCCTTATTTTCCTCCATCCCTTTTTGGAGCATTTGAATTTGTTTCCATACCATTCTTCTGAATTCTTTCTCAGGCATATCCAAAACCTGCTCTTCCTCCTCTAGAAAACCTTTGACTGTCTACAGCTCATTTGTTTCAGCTACTGTCTTCTGTTTTTGGACATGCTTAGATATCGTTTGTTGTTTTATGTTTGTCATTTCCGATAGTTATGTATTTGTTTTTTTTTGAAGCATAAGTGGATGTTTGTTGTTTGCTGTTAAGTTACTGGGTGTCTCCTGGTTCATATGATCAGGAGATAGGCTTCCCTTTTTGCATGTAATGCTTAGCAGGTGTTGTTGGCTCTCATCTCAGTGGTGGAATATTATGGGGCATGCTTATAACTTGGCTATATGGCCACGATTGCTGTCTCTTCTTGGGTAATGTAGGGAGAAAAAGCTCCCACCTCCAGGAAAGATGTGTGATTGAAAGGACCAAAAGCAGAAGTAATATAAATGCAGAGACAAAAAACAAAACAAAACACCATTTTGGGACCGAAATGAATAGGGCCACAAACCCAAGGTTAGCAGCTCAAAACCATCAGCCACACCGTGAGAAAATGTCAAGGCGCTCCACTCCCACAAAGACCCACAGTCCCAGAAACCCTGCACAGGGTTGCATGGAGTAGGAACTGACTCCATGGCACACAACTGCCAAGGTTCCCGCAGGAGAAAATTTTAGTACTGTGTCTCTACAGCTGACTTCATAAGTCGCCATGAAGCTCCCTCTCTCTGTACCCTGGGATAACTGTCCCGCCTGATGTTGTCTGGGCTCTTGATGGCACAGCCTTTGGATTTTTTTTTTTTTTTTTTTTTTTTTTTTTTTTTTTTTTTTTTTTTTTTTTTTTTTTTTTTTTTTTTTTTTTTTTTTGCAAATATATCTGCACTGTTTTACCGCTGGTTTTCTGAGCCAGACTGGCTGTAGCCCCACCCTCTAAACTCTGCCAGGGTTGGGTGGCTGCAGAGGAACTCCTGTCTCCAGATTCTTAACTCACAGTATTTTCCTTAATACCATGGTTTTTTTACTTGCGAGTGCGGGAAACTGATGTCCTGGATCTTGCAGGTAGATCCGGAGCTCTGGAGTTGTTTTATGAGTGCTTCTTTCATGAGATCCCAGTCCCTTCACAACAGAGAGTTCCCAACCTGGTTTTCGCTGCTATCGCTCAAACTGGAAGTCGGATTTTTTGGGGCATAGTGGGGGGCTTTCTTTTTGTTCCTCTTCAAAATATATGTGATTGCAGGATGGCATAAAGGAACTCACCTTTTGTTTATACACCTTCATTTAAAGGATTAATTTGATTTTTTTTTTAGTAAATTGTAAGTTTGATGGAAGAAATCATTGTAATATCTTAATAAATTGTTTTCCAAGGAATATATATGTTGTAGAAAACTAAAAATATCCACCACAGCAAATTACCCAATAACATTTTTTAAACTTAAGGGGTATTATTGTTGTTATCACAACAACTTTAATACACCTTAGTTTGAGGACTAAGGTAGCCTCATCCAAACCATGGTATTTTCAATACCCTCATATGCATTTGCCACTACTCATCTGTCAGTTTGTCGATCTGTGGTGGCTTGTGAGTTGCTGTGCTTCTGGAAGCTATGCCAGCAGGGTCACCCACGGTGGACAGGTTTCAGATTAGCTTCTAGATAAAGACAAACTAGGAAGAAGGAGAGATGAATTACTTCTGAATATTTAGTCACTGAAAACCTTATGAATAATAGAGAAACACTGTCAGATATAGTGCCAGAAATGAGCCCCTCAGGTTAGAGGCACTCAAAATGTGACTGGGGAAGAGCTGCCTCCTAAAAGTAGAGTTGACCATGATGCAGTGAATAGAGTAAAGCCCATGGGAGTAAAGTCCTAAAGACCTTCATGTGTTGTTGGGGTGCAATTCAAAATAAAGATAAATAGCTGTAAACATCCATTAATAATCTAAACATGGAATGTATTAAGTATGAATCTAGGAAAATTGGAAATTGTGAAAAATGAGATGGAATGCATAAACATCAATATCTTAGGCATAAGTGAGCTGAAATGGACTGGTATTGGTCATTTTGAATCTGACAACCATATCGTGGTATACTATGCCGGGAATGACAAATTGAAGAGGAATAATGTTGCATTCATTGTCAAAAAGAACCTATCAAGATGTGTTATGAGGCACAATGCTGTGTATGATGGGATAATATCAGTGCATCTACAGGGAAAACCAGTTAACACCACTATTACTCAAATTTACACACCAACCACTAAAGCTAGTAAGGATGAAATAGAATTCTACCAACTTCTTTGATCTGAAATTATCAAACATGCAATCAAGATATATTGATAATCACTGGTGATTGAAATGCAAAGGTTGGGAATGACGAGGAAGGATCAGTAGTTGGAAAATATGGCCTTGGTGATAAAAATGATGCTGGGGATCACATGATAGAATTTTTCAAGACCAATGATTTGTTCATTTCAAATATCTTTTTTAAAGAGCTTAAGAGACGAGTATACAAGTGGACCTCACCAGACGGAATACGCAGAAATCAAATTGACTACATCTGTGGAAAGAGAAGGTGGAAAACTCCATATATCAGCCAAACAAGGCCAGAGGCAGATTGTGGAACAGACCATCAATTACTCATATGCAAATTCAGACTGAAGCTGAAGAAAATGGAAACAAGTCTACAAGAGCCAAAATATAACCTTGAATATATCCAATCTGAATTTAGAGATCATCTGTAGAACAGATTTGATACATTAAACACTAAAGACCAATGACAAGAAGCATTGTGGGATGACATCAAGAACATCTTACATGAAGTAAGCAAAAAGTCATTAAGAAGACAAGAAAAAAAGGATTGGATGTCCGAAGAGACTCTGAAACTTGCTCTGCAGCATAGAGATTCTAAAGCAAATGAAAAAAAATGAGGAGGTAAAAGAGCAGAACAGAAAATTTCAAAGGTCAACTAGAGAAGACACAGTCAAATATTACAATGAAATGTGCAAAGATCTGGAGTTAGAAAACCAAAAGGGAAGCCCACTTTCATCATTTCTCAAGCTGAAGGAATTGAAGAAAAAATTCTAGCCTCAACTATCGTTATTGAAGAATTATCTGGGCAAATTATTGAATGATGCAGAAAACATCCAAAGAAGATGGAAGGAATACACAGAGTCAGTGTACCAAATAAAAAAATGGTTGGTGTTGAACTGTTTCAAGAGGTAGCATATGATTAAGAGCCAATAATACTGAAGAAAGAAGTTCAAGGTGCAATGAAGGTATTGTCAAAAAACATGACACTAGGAATTGATGGAATGCAAACTGAAATATTTCAAGAAAGTGAGGTGGCACTGGAGTCACTCACTCATCTCTGCCAGTAAATTTGGGAGATATCTATATGGCCAACTGATTGAAAGAAATCCATATCTGTGTCCATTCCAAAGAGAGGTGACCAAACAGAATGTGTAAATCATCAGACAGTATCTTTATTATCCTATGCGAATAAAGTTTTACTAAAGGTAATACAGAAATGGCTACAAGCATACATTGACAGAAAACTTCCAGAGGTTCAAGCTGGATTCAGAAGAGGCCATGGAATGAGGGATATCACTGCTGATGTCCGATGGATATTGGCTGAAAGAAGAGAATATCAGAACGATGTTTACCTGTGCTTTATTGACAACACAAAGGCCTTTGATTGTGTAGATCATGACAAGGTATGGACAACATTGCAAAGTATGAGTATTCTGGAATACTTATTTGTGCTCATGAGGAACCTGTACATAGACCAAGAGGCAGTTGTTCGAACAGAACATGGGAACACTGAATGGTTTTAAATTAGGAAAGGCATGCGACAGGGTTTTATTCTTTCAACCTGTATTCTGAGCATATAATCTGAGAAGCTGGGTTATATGAAGAAAAATGTGGCATCAGGATTGGAGGAAGACTCACTAACAACCTGGAATATGCAGATGATATAACCTTGATTGCTGAAAGTGAAGAGGAATTAAAATACATACTGGTGAAGATTAAAGAGCACAGTATGGATTGCATCTCAATGGATTGCATCCTCACTACTGGACCAATAAATAACATTCTTATCAAAGGAGAAAAGATTGAAGTTGTCAAGGACTTGGATTAACCATCAACACTCATGGAAACAGCAGCCAAGAAATCAAACAACAAATTTCATTAGGCAAATCTGCTGTACAAGATGTTTTTAAAGTATTGGAAAGCAAAGATGTCAGCTTGATGACTAAGGTAATAACCTCATGTGCAGGCAAAAGTTGGACCCTGAATAAGGAAGATAATAGAAGAATTGATGTATTTGAGTTATGGTGTTGTAGGACAATATTGAAATTATCATGGGTTAGCAAAAGAACAAACAAATCTGCATTGAAAGAAGTATAATCAGAGTGTTCCTTGAAGGCCAAATCATCAGATTTCATCTCTCATACTTTGGACACATGTCAGGTGGAACTAGTCACTAGAGAGGGAGATCATGTTTGGTAAGGTGGAGGGTCAGAGAAAAAGAGGAAGACCCCCAGTGAAATGGATTGGCAGACTGGCAGTATCCATGGACTCAAGCATGGCAACAATTGTCAGATTAGCCCAGGACCGGGCAGTGTTTGGTTCTGTTGTGAACAGGGTTGATATGAGAAGGTACCTACTCAATGGCACTCAACAACAGCAACATTTGCATTTGAAAGTTGAACAAGGAATAAGGAATACCATAGAAGAACTGATGCATTTGAGTGATGGTGTTGGAGGAGAATATTAAAAGTACCACGGACTGCCAAAAGACCAAACAAATCTGTGTAGGAAGAACTACAACCAGAATGCTCCTTAGAAGCCATGATGGCCAAACTTTGTCTCTTATCCTTTAAACATATTATCAGGAGGAAGCAATCCCTTAAGAAAGGCATCATGCTTAAGTGGAGGGTCAGTAAAAAAAAAACAAAAAACAAAAAAAACCAGTGAGATGAATTGGCATAGTGGCAACAACATAGTCTCAAGGATAGTAAGGATTGTGAGATTAGCTCAGGACTGGGCAGTGTTTTGTTCTGTGTGCATAAGGCCACTATGAGTTGGTATGGACCCGAAGGCACCTAACAAAAGCAACAACAACAACAACAACAACAACAACATAGACATTTACCTGATTATCTTTTAAAGAAAATCATAAAAAAATAATTTTGGCCAATACTAATGGTGGACAGAGGATTTTTATACAACAGTAAACTTTTACACAGTTGTTGGATCAAACTCAGCAGCCATTCCTTGGAAACCCTATTCAAGGTTGGTATAATTTGGAAGCAATTTATGCACTTAGGACCAACAACCTCATATAGTTAAATCTGTGTCATGATATATTGTTTTTTGGACAGTAATTTCCATATATACACACTGACTGACATATTTGAATGAATGATGCTAACATCACTTTCAGTTTTATAACCACATATATTTGTAAAATATTTTTTAAATGACATTGCATTTCCATATGCACTATGTGACCTCTATCATGCTACTTTTGTAATCAACACCCTTGAGTAAGAAAGAAATAGCTAAATGGAACAGCATGCCATATTTAGAAATAATTTTAAAGAACATTCAATAACTACCCAAATCTTCATGGTTTATGATGTTGATATTGTTAAGTAACATCAAATTGATTCTGACTCATTATGACCCTGTCTAGGGTCTCCAAGGAGTAGTTGTTGGGTTTGAACCACCAACCCTTATGATTAGCACGGGCCCCACGGCTTATGATTTCTCACTTGCATGATATGTCTACTTAGCTTGGTAGATTAAATCTGTTCCATTTTGTCACTCAGAGACCTAAACCTACTTAGGGTCTACAGTCTGAGTAGTACTGGAATGTTCAGCCTGCTTGGTCAATTTTACAAAGTAAAATCACTTAGGGTGATCTTCTCTTACCGTTTAGTCTTGCTGACTGGGGATGAACCATGTGACTTCTATTTAGAGCCCATAGCCAAAATAAAGCACATGTTCCTGCCTTTATCTGCCTAAGGGGAATAATATGAAAAAAGACAGCTTTAGAAAGAAACCACTATCAAGGGATGAAGGAACATGAACTTGGGTTTAGGCAAAATGAGAGTAATTGAAAAAGTAGATTTATCATCAAATTGGAAGGTGATACATCAGGAAGACAACAAGAGGCATATAAAATAATCTTTAGTCATACCTCTCCAAAAAACATGCAGTCTTCGGAATTAGAAACTGCCTTCTAACATATTGAGTTTCTAAAGTAACAAACTGACCCCAGATAGAGTCACATAGTCAATCAGAGCAATATTGAAACAGACAGTGCTTAATGGTCTTAACTTTGTTTTTATTTCAGAATCTTAATGTTTTTATCCTAAAAACTAAGAAAGCATTTTTTGTGCTTAAAATAAAATCATAACTAAGAAAACTTTTTATGTTTAAAATAATCACATCTACAAATAATATATATGAGCAATAATAGATATGAACTTTGTGTGTCTATCCAAGTCCATGCTTTTGATGATGAGACTTTCAGCCTAGAAATTTCTCAGGTATGCTTTAGTTCTAATCCCTTATGGATAAAACATTAATTTCTGGATCATTTACCAAAGCTAGGCAAAGAGCTGAGGCTAGCATAATCTGAATAGGAAATGGAAGAATTCAATTTCATTACCACCTTTTATATATTAGATAAGAGCAGAGTTACCTTTTAAATATAGGCCCATTACTCATTTTCAATGATAAATACTTAAGCTCACTGTAGATATGTAAATTCATGCCACGTACAGCCTTCACTTTCTCTTGATGTCATCTTATTATTTTATTATAAGGACTATTACATGTTCTAATCCTGCCGTCTAGTATGCTTTCAAAAAGGCTTATTATAAAGCTTCTAGTCACAGAGAACAGTTTCCTGCTTCATGCTTCCTCTTTATACTTTTTCTTTTCTGAAAAGAGATGGGGGATGGGGGGAGGGAGAAATGAAAAAGAACTACACTTTAGTTTCTGTATTTTTTACTGTATATGATTCTCATCCTAAAATACTACCCCACTGGAACACTACCTTCCTGAATTTTGTATACATGAACACTCTTTGATCTGTCCAACAATTTTAGTCAGAGATGCTTCAATTGTAGGATCTCTTAAGTGCTATCAACTCTTTGTCATATGTCGATCATACTCTCAATCACTCATACCATTCATGATTATGAATTAGGTCTTTTCTCGAGCTTTTCTCTCTAATCTTTAGTTACCCTGTTCAAATTTTCCCCGAAAAATTCTCTGCTTTAAGGCCCCTGTGCTTATCTCCTGATGCCCTTTATTCAGCCAAAATATTTTGCCAGTCTTCCTCAAGAAAAATGACTTGTGACTAATACAGGAGCTGTGAGTAGGTTTCAAAATTTTCTTGGGAAAATTCCATTATCTTTCAATTTCATGTTCCACAAACTTTTTGATGTCCCCTCATACTTAGAGAGTTTTTCCTATCTCATATCCCATTTTATCTGGCTCTGGTTATATAGTAAATTGTCTTATAAATAAGTTAACTTGCATTAATTCATCTTACACCAATGGCTGAAGTTGAAATATTACATTTTTTGCTATGCAGATTCTTCATTTTAACACAGTCTTCAATCTAAATATACAGAAATAAATTTCAGACATTTTTGACCTTTCAAATTCTCCATGAGGCTGTTTCCTTTGTTTCTTTTTTTATATGAATTAACTTTTAGTTTGCACTTAATAATTCCACACTAGGGTTACTTAATCAGTGCATATCCATTGCCTTCTGGATTCCCAGTGAAGAAAGGCTTGTAATGGCATATCTCATTGCAAATATGTTGGAAGATCCACATTGTATTCTGATAAAAGTGACTAGCTGCAACCAGAGAGTCAGGAAGTGATCATGTAGGTTTTTTTAGTGGATCCTCCTTAGATTCAATAGAGGAGATTTTAAATTTAATTATGGAGAAGGGAAATCTTGAAATTGGAAACAATCTTGACATACTTGCTTTAACAGTTGAAAAATGAAATTCTCATTTCATTTTGTAAACCATGTTTTTGGATATTGATTTTAAATTGTTTTTATTTAGAAAGAAATTTATGAAGGCTTTCACCAAGTGTCGGTGACCAAACAGCTATGTATGAGGAGGTCTGTGGTCAGTCCAAGTTGAAGATGAGAGACCTGTATTTTATAAGCCACAAGATATCTGTGTGTGATAAATTGGTGTTCTGTTAGTTCTATTACTTTAGGAGATTTTTATTTAAGTGATTCATTCTAATATTTCTCATCTGTAGGTTATTTTGGAAAAGGATTCAAATAACAATTTAAGAAGGATTATTAAAGGAGGAAAAATATGCCCTAAGGTGTATGTACTAGTGACAGCAGTGATAATAATAGTTAAAATATTCCAGAACCTGTTTAAGCTATTTTCATTAATTATCTCAAAATCACTAATTGGTAGTACTATTAAAAATATATTGATAAATGAGAAACAAAATGAAAAAGTTAATTCATTTATCAAAGGATTTGTAGAGAGTCCAGAGCCCCAAAAGAAAAGAGAACTTTGAGGTTCAAAAATGTTAGATTCAGCATACTTCCTCATATGTTGATTCTTTCCATTTGTCTTACTTGAGCATTCTCTGTTAGATTTCATTAAAGAAAACAGTGACTGTCAAATCAACAAAACAATATCTTTTGAAGAGCTTGGTTTTGTGATTTCTCCTTCATCTTTAATACCACTATAATAGTTTTGTTATCATCCCAATTCAATGATTACATAATTAGGATAAATTATAGAACTTTCACTATCAAAAGTGAAATCTGCTTTGTCACAGAAGTCTGTTTTCATGAATGCTTTACATTTTCGACATTGTGTTGCAACTCATACATTTTGGGGTAATAGGAATACTCATTTGCTTGTTCATCTAACTAACTTTCAAATTTTTCCTCTAAGGATGCTTTCGCTACAACAATGAAAAGTGTTTTGTTGTTTTACAAAGGTAGCTCCTTTGTAGATCTGTCAATTTTCTCAAGAACAAGATGAGGTGAATGAATAAATTTGATGGCATCTTTGAATAATTCTATTTATTTTATGGAAAGAACAAAACTATTCTCTTCACTTTGCATTATTTATTTTTAAAATGATGGGTAGAACCTGAATAAATGAGCAATAACGTGTATGAGAGATCTAGTGTGGTGCTAAAGGATAAGCACTGGACTGCTAACCTCCAGGTTGGCAATTCAAACCCACCATCCATGCTCAGAAATCTTATGCAGGGTAACTATGAGTCAGAACCAGCTAGAAAGCACACAACAACTACAATAATGTCTGATACCTGGTGTGGCATTGCAGTATAAGCCCTGGACTGCTAATTGTGCTAACTGAAAAGTTTGTAGTTCACACCCACCAGCTGCTCTTGGAAAGCTAATATAAGTTTGCTATGAGTCATAATTAAATCAAAGGCACACAACAACAAAAATATGTTATTCATTTTGTAGACCTAATGTATATGTCACAAAAACAAAAAACTCTGTGGTTTCTTTGTTCTTTTACTTTCCTCTACTAAGGACCTGTGGTAGCATAGTGGTTACAAATCGGGCTGTGAACCACAAGGTAAGCAGTTCAAAACTACCAGCTTCTCCGCGGGAGAAAGATGAGGCTTTCTGCTCCCATAAAGATTTACAGCCTCGGAAACCCTGTAAGGGTCGCTATAAGTCAGAACTGACTCCACGGCATGTAACCACCACCACCACCACCACCACTTCAAGCTATCTTAACAGACTATTAGCTGTCTATCCTCCACCTTGTCTGTTATGTTGTTTTTGTTCCAAATCTACTCTGTTGCCACCACTTGTCTGTCAGTTTATCATACTGTTCTTTGCTGTGATGCTGGAAGCTATACCACTGGTATTATAAATATCAGCAAGGTCATCTATGGTGGACAGGTTTCAGATGAGCTTCTCGACTAAGACAGACTAGTAAGAAGGATAGGCAGACTACCTTTGAATGTTTAGCCACTGAAAAAAAATTATTCATAACAGTGGAACACTATCAGATAGCACTAGAATTTTGAATATTGAAACATGATGAATATTGTTAGATGTAGTGCAAGAAGATGAGCCCCTCAGGTTGGAAGGCATTCAAAATATGACTGGGGAAGTTTTGCCTCCTCAAAGTAGAGTTAACTATGATGATACAAATAGAGGAGAGCTTTCAGCACCTTCATTTGCTGGTGAGGCAAAACTGAAAATAGGAAAGAACAGCTGTAACTATTCATTGATAATCAGAATATAAATGTACAAAGTATAAATGTAGGAAAATTGGAAGTTGTGAAAATGAAATGGAATGTCTAACGGTCATTATCAATAACTAGTGAGCTGAAATGAACTGGTATTGACATTTGGAATCTGATAGTCATCTGGTTTGCTGTGTTGAGAATGAACAGGAAAGGTGCTGAATTCATCATCAGAAAGAAAATGTCAAGATCTATCTTGAAGTATAATGCTGTCTGTGATAGGATATTATCCATGTGCCTACAAGGAAGACTACTTAATAAAATTATTGTTCAAATTTATGCACCAATGACTAAAACCAATGATGATGAAACTGAAGACCTGTAAAAAACATCTTCAGTCTGAAATTTATCAAGTGTGTAATCAAGATATATTGATAATTAGTGGTGATTGCAATGTGAATATTGGAAACAAAGAATAAGGGTCAGAAGTTGGAAAATATGGTATTAATGATAGGAATGATGCTGGTACAATTTTGTAATACCAACAAATTACTCATTGTAAGTATCCTTTTTTAAAAAATAGAAAATTTGACTGTACACATGGACTTTCCCAGATGGAATACACAGAAATCAAATTGACTACATCTGTGGAAAGAGATGGTGGGAAAGCTCCTTATAGTCAGCCACAGCAAGGCCAGATTGTGGAACAGATCATTAATGACTCATATATAGGTTCAGGCTGAAGGTGAAGAAAATTGAAACAATTTCACAAGAGCCAAACTATGATCTTGAGCATATCTCATATGAATTTAAGGATCATCTCAAAAACAGCTTTGATCCATTAATTAGACACAAATGACTGAATACCAGAAGAGTTGTGGGATGACATCAAGAGCATCATACAAGAAAAAAAACAAAAGGTCATTAAAAAAACAAAACAAAAAAAAAACAAGGAGGAAAAGACCAACATGGATGTCAGAAGAGAATCTGAAACTTGATCTCCAGTCTAGAGATGCTAAAACAAACAGAAGATATTAGGTGTTAAAAGAGCTGAACAGAAATTTTCCAAGGGACAGCTCAAGAAGACAAAGTCAAATATTATAAAGAAATGTGCAATGACTAAGTGAAAGAAGATGCTCAACATTTTTCAAGCTGGAAGGTCTGAAGAAAAAATTGAGACATTGACTTGAAATATTGAAGGATTCTATGGGGAAAATACTGAATGATTCAGGAATCATCAAAAGAAGATGGAAGGCATACACTGAATTCCTTTAACAAAATTACCAAAAAGAAATGGTTAATGTTTAACTATTTCAAGAGGTAGCATATAAGCAAGTGCCAGTGATTCTGAAGGAAGAAATAAGGTGCAATGAAGGTATTGGCAAAGAGCAAGGCTTTGGAAATTGATGGAATAAAATCTGAAATCTTTCAAGAAAACTTATAAAGAGAAATGACCCAATGGAATGTGGAAATCATGAGACAATATCCTTAATATCACTTGAAAGTTAAATTATGCTAAATATAATTTTTAAGTGGCTGCAACAATACAATGATAGGGAAGGTTCAAGCCAGATTCCAGTGAATATGTAGAACAAGGGATACCATTGCAGATGTCAGATGGATCTTTACTAAAAGCAGAGACTATCACAAAGATTTACATATGCTTTTCTGACTATGCAAAGGTTTCAACTGAGTGTATTGTGACTCTCTATGGATAACACTATGAAGAATGGGTATTCCAAAACACTAATTGTGTTCATGGGGGGCCTGTACATGGGCCAAAAGTCAGTCCTTCAAACAGAACAGAGGGACACTGAATGGCTTATAATCAAGAAAACTATGTGCCAGGGTTATAGTCTTTCACGATACTTATTCGATATTCACAACGAGCAAATAATCCAAGTATATTAATTAGACAAAGAATAACATGACATCAGGATTGGAAGAAGACTCATTAACAACCTGCAAAATGCAGATGATACAACTTTGCTTGCTGAAAGCAAAGAGGACTTAAAATGCTTACTGATTAAGATTATAGTCCACAGCCTTCAGTATGGGTTTTACCTCAATGAAAATAAAACAAAAATCCTCACCACAGGACTAACAAGTATCATGATAAGTGGAGAAAAGATTGAAGTTCTCAAAGATTTCATTTTTCCATGATCTACTATCAACACTCATGTATGCAAAGAAGTTAAGAAATCAAATGATTCATTGCATTAGACAAATCTTCTACAGAAGACCTCTTTAACGTATTCAAGAACAAAGGAGTCAGTTAGAGGACCAAGGCTCACATGACCCAAGTCATAGTATTGCCAATAGCCACATATGCACGTGAAAGTTAGACAATGAATTAAAAATACCATAGAACAATTAATAAATTTGAATTTTTGTGTTGGAGAAGAGTATTAAAAGGACCATGGACTTTCAAAAGAACAAACAAATCTGTGTTGGAAGAAATACAACCTGCATGCTCCTTAGAAGCCAGGATGGTAAAACATCAACTCTTGTACTTCAGCTATATTAGGAGGTTCCAGTCCCTGGAGAGGGATAACATGCTTGGTAAAGTTAAAGGTCAGGGAAAACGAGGCAGACTCCTAAGAAAACGGATTGGTACAGTAGTAGGAGCAATGAGTGCAAGCATAACGAGATTACAAGGATGGCACCAGAGCATTCTGTTGTGCATAGTGTTCCTATGAGTTAGAACCAATTTGAAGGCACTTGAAAACAACAACAACAAGAAGTACACTGCTGAGAGGTTACAAGCAATAGAAAGAGTAAGAAAGAAATAATTGAAAGTTTTAAAACAACCCTGGACACTATTCCAGAAGTGGTGTTAAGGCAATAAATAGGAAAATGGTATGTCTGTATTTGTTATCCAGGCTGATTTGAACAGGGAAACAAGAGAGTGAATGCTTGGCAAAGTGGAAGGTCAGCAAAAAAATAAAACCTCCCACTAGATGGATTGGAATAGTGGCAGTGGCAATGGGATCTTGCATAACAACAATTTTGTGGATGGCACAGGACAGGGCAGTGGTTTTTTTTTTTTTTTTTTTTATGTTCAAAAGGTTGCTATGAGTCAGAACCAACTGGCAACAGCCAAAAAAGAAGTTAAAAGAAAAAGGAGAAATGATGACACTAATTGCTTTTTAGTGTTTGCATGTAGGTTTTCCAAAGAAAGTTCTGTCTTCATAACATTTTAGTACAGGATCAAATAAATGCAAAAAGGGTTTGAACTACGGAACTTGGATTTAGCAGTTTAGTACTTTTCCTACAGCACCGCACGAGGCCTCCCAAAAATGATGGCTTCCTGCTGTTGTTGTTAAATGTTGTCGAGTCAGTTTCCACTTCTAGCGACTGCGTATGGGATTTATGCGGAGTGGGTAGTGATTTTAACCTTCAAGCTTGTAGCTAGCATTTCAGTGCTTAGCCTACAGGGCCACATCAGAACTTACAATAGTGCTATAAACAAATGACTTTTCATTATTCTTCTGAAATCTGCATCTTATAATGCTTTTGCACTTGAAAAAAATGTTGATAAATATTGTATTTTTTTGAAACTACCATTTGGTTCTGTGTTGCTTTCTTTCTAATTCCTTGAGTTCCCATGATTTCTAGATAGGGACGTCCTAGTTAATTGGGAAATAGAAGGAGTTTAGACCTCTATCTTGGTCCTTAAGGTGTGAGTCATTGTTGTTAAGTGTCTTTGAGTTGGTTCGAATACATATTTACCCTATGCACAACAGAATGGAACTGCCCAGTCATGCACTGTCTTAACAATTGTTGCTATGCTTGAACCCATTGTTTTTGCCGCTACATCAATGCATCTTATTGGAGAGCGTCTTCCTTTTCTTTTTGGCATACCCTCCATCTTGTCAATTATGATATCCTTCTACAAGGACATGTTCAAAGTAGAAAAGATGAAGTCTCACCATCTAGCTTTTATGGGGCATTGTTCTTCTGGCAGGCCATGGTACTTCATTTTGCATAGATCTACAACCAGCACTTAAGGACGTAGCAGTCAAAAAATCAAATGGCATATTTCATTATGCAAAATGAAATCTTTGACAACTTCAATCTTTTCTCCATTTATATGATGCTACATTTCAGACCAGTTGTGAGGATTTTTATTTTTTTGCATTGAAGTGCAATCCATACTGAAGACTGTAGTCTTTATCATCAACAATAAGTGAATCTCTAGTGGAATAAATTGAAGATATGTTTTGGTGATATGTTAGTAATTGTGAATTTTAGTCATATATTTACTGTAAGGTAATCTTGGTTCATGAGCTGCTCATTGTAAACTCATGTAAGTGACATCAACAGTCATAGAGGAAATTACTGAGTTTCCAGAATGAATCAATCACTTCATGTTTTGAAAATACTAGAGAAGAGTGGAAGAACTTTGTCATTGTTTCTGAGTTACTTAAGTATCAGAGACATGCTTGCAGTTCAAATGACTCTATTGAAAATTTAGGGCAAATTGATTTTTGCTACTCACTGATGAGATCTAAGTTGGAATGTTGTAGGTGGCATTTTTTGTACGTGTTTCTAACTTCCACATACCTAGAAATAAATGACATTTGGGAAGAATATTGATCTTGTAAGCAAACGTTATTTCTTTAGAATTTCATTAGAAAGAGGAAAACAGTATTACTCCCTTCATAGAATCTAGCATCTTATATGCCCATTGTCTTCTGTTATTGCTGTTAAGTGCTTAGTAGGCATTCTGTATAGGACTTTTGAAAAGTGGCTCATAAGTTTGAACTGCTGACCTTGCAGTTCAAACTGACCTCATGGTCCGGTGCTTATCTTATAGCGCCATACCAGGAGTCCTATGGCCTACTAATGAATCTTAACAAAATACAAACTATCTTTCCATTAGTTGCCTACCAGTGATGTTTAGTAAAATACAAAATATCTTTTCATTAGTTTGCATTTTTTTGTTTCTATTTTATTTGACCTTGTTGTTGTCAGGTGCCATCGAGTCGGAACTGACTCATAGCGACCCCATGCACAACGGAACGAAACAATGTTCGATCCTGGGCCAACCTCACTACCGCTGCCACACTTGAGTCCATCAATGATGCCACCTGGCTGATCCATCTCGTTGGGGGTCTTCCTCTTTTTCTCTGACCCTCCACCCTACCCAGCATGACATCCTTCTCCAATGACTGTTTCCTCCGGACAATATGTCCAAAGTAGGAGAGATGAAGCTTAGCCATCCTGGCCTCCAAGGAGCACTCTGGCTGCACTTCTTCCAAAACAGACCTTATATATTAGGTATTTGACAGCTAATAGCAAAGTCAGCAGTTCAAACCCAACCAGCCATTCTGTGAGAGAAACATAGGGCTGTTATCTTCCATAGAGATTTACAGTCTCTGAAACCCTATATAGGATTGCTGTGAGTCAGAATTGACTTGCTGGCAGTAGGTTTGAGTTTGGGGGTTGACCCCATAAATTAAATTATAGGTAAGTATGGATGCTGCCACTTCTCATCTGTCAGTTTTTTTTTAACTAAATGGGTTGTGTGCTACTGTGATGCTGGAAGCGATGCCATTGGTATATCAAATACCAGCAAGTCACAATGGTAGTCAGGTTTTAGTGGAGCTTCCAAATTTAGACAGATTAGGATTAAGGAGAGAGAACTACTTCTGACTGTTTAGCCACTGAATATCTTATGAAAGGCAGCATAACATTGTTCGATATATTCCTGGAAGATGAAAATATTATGAATAGCCCAGAATATTGTCTGATATAGTACTAGAATATAAGCCTTTCAGGTTGGAAGGCACTCAAAAGATGACTGAAGAAGAAATGAGGAAGACAAAGCTGAACAGAAAATTTCAAAGGGCAGCTTGGGAAGAAAAATTAATATAGGATAAAAAAATGAATAAAGACCTAGAGTTGGAAAATCAAAAGGGAATAACACACTAGCATATCTCAACCTAAACCAACTGAAGTTAAAATTCAAGTCTTGACTTGCAATGTTGAGGGCTTCTATGGGCAAAATTTTGAGTGATGCAGAAAGCATCAAAAAAAGATGAAAGGTGTACATAGAGTCACTTTGCCAAAAAGAATTAGTTGATGCTCAACCGTTATAAGGCATATAATAAAAACTGATGATATTGAGTGAAGAAGTTCAAGCTGTACTGAAGACATTGGTGAAAAACAAGACTCCAGGCATTGAGAGTATATAAATTGAAAAATTTCAGTAAACTTATATAACACTGAAGACTTTGACTAATCTATGCCAAGAAATTTGGAAGATAGCTACCTGGCCAACCAATTGGAAGAAAACCATATTTTTTGTCCATTCCAAAGAAAGTTTTCCCAATAGAATATGGGTCATCAAATAATATCATCTGTGTCACATACAAGTAAAATTTTGCTGAAGATATTTTAAAAAAAACTGCAACAGTACACTGATAGGGAGTTGGCAAAAATTCAAATCAGATTCAGATGAGACCATGTCACTAGGGATATCACTGCTAATCTTCTCTGGAAGCAGAGAATACCAGAAAAATGTGTACTCGTGCTGTATTGACTATGCAAAGACTTTTGACTTTGTGAATCATGACAAGTTAAAACTAATTGAGAAGAATGGGTATTCCAAAACACTTAATTGTTCTCATAGGGAACCTGTACATAGACCAAGAAGCAGGGTTGTATCCTTTCACTACTTATTCAATTTGTATGATGGGAAAATAATCTGAGAAGTTGGAAAATATTAAGAATGTGTCTTCAGTATTTGGAGGAAGACTCACTGATAACCTGTGATATATAGATGATACAACCTTACTTGTTGAAAGCAAAGAGGATGTAAAATATTTGCTGATGCTCAAAACCACAGCCTTCAATGTAGATTGAATCTCAATGTTAAGGAAATACAAATCCTCATAATTGGCCTATTAAAAACATCATGATAAATGGAGAAAATATTGGAGTTGTGAAACATCATTTGGCTTGATCCACAATCAACACTTATGAAAGTAAAAAAATCAAACAATGCATTACATCAGGCAGCTCTGTGGTACAAGAGCTCTATAAAGTGTTCAAGAGTAAAGATATCATTTTGAGGACTAGGGTGAGCTTGATCCAAGCCATGATTTTTTCAATATCCTCATATACATATGAAACTTAGACAATGAATAAGGCACACCATAGATGATTTGGTGCATTTGAGTTATGATGTAACACAATACTGAAAGTACCATGGACTTCCAGAAGAATAAATAAATCTGTGTTGGAACAAGTCTACCCAGTATGCTCCTTAGAAGCCAGGATGGTAAGACTTCATCTCATACTTCAGACATGTTATTTAAAGAGACTATTTCCTAGAGAAGGACACCATGCTTGGTAAAGTGGAGGTTCAGTTAAAAAGAGGACGACCCCTAACAAGATGGATTGGTGCTATGGTGGCAGCAGTGGGTTCAAGAGTAATAATGATTGTGAGGATGGCACAGGACAGGAAAGTCCTTTATTCTGTTTTACAGAGGGTTACTCACTATGAGTTGGCTCCTAACAACAACAGCATGGACTCTTCAGTTTGTAAATTTTCAGACCATATTCCTATAGAAAGTCTTCATTCCAAAACAATTAACTGAAATCCTTCTTAAAAAATTAAGTTTACAATTCTTATGTATGGATAGTCAATTTGTAGTGTGAAAAATAAATTTTCTGATTTTTGTAAGCAAATATAAGCGGGTCAGAGAAAAGTGAAAACACATAAATATGAATCCAAATTTTGCTATTACTGATATGGCTTTAGAAGTCACTCTTCCTGAAAACCTGAAATCCTGTCTATTGTCTTTTATCTACACTAACTTTGAGTTCTCTTTTGAGAGACTTTGAACTTCCTAATGTTTGTCTTAAACATTATTTTTAAGATACTTGACAATACTCACAGCTTTTCATTCTTTAGGTGTCAACCAGATATAACCTCCTCAATCTCCTTCCCTAAACGTTATAAACTAGTTAGCTTCTGACTGTCTTTTAGTGTCTGTCATGATATCCTTGATTGCCAGAAAGCTAATATTTTGCATACTCTCCTTAGAGATGTATGGCCAAGGAAGATAATGGAATTTGGTATAAGAATTCCATTGTACCCACTGTTTCTGGATCCAAAAGAGTCCCAGTAACTTTAGAGTTCCATATATAAGAAATATCCTACTTCTAGAATTGAGAGGTTGAAAGAAAGGGAACAAGGGTTCTCTTTCTGTTTACTATTCAAAATATTTTATGCCAATACAGAGAGTTTTTTAAGCTTATCATTATCAAAAGTGCATTTTTAAAAGTGTCTCCATCAGTAAGTCACCATTCACCTTTCACTTTGTCATACTGTGGTAGAGTATGTGTTGCTGTGATATTGGAACCTATGCTACCAGAATTTTAAGAATCAGCAGGGTCAACCACGTTTGAGAGGTTTCAGTGGCGTGTCTGGTCTAAGACATATTAGGAAGAATAAGTGGAGGACCACTTCTGAATGGGTAGTCACTGAGAAATGTAAGAATTACAGGAGAATATTGTCAGAAATAGTGTCAGAAGATGAGCCTCTCAGGTTAGAAGACCCTCAAAATATGAACAGGGAAGATCTGCCTCCTCAAAGTACATGTAACTGTAATTATATGGATGGTTATAACCATTCAGGACCTTCATTTATTGTGGTGGCAACTCAAAATGAAAAGAAACAGTTATAATTGAAACCATTAATAATTGAAACATGGTGTGTACGAAGTGTGAATCTGGGAATATTGGAAATTGTCAAAAATGAAATGGAACACATAAAGATTGATATCCTAGGCATTAGTGAGCTGAAATGAACTGATCTTGGTCATATGGTTTACTATGTCAGGAATAACAAGTTGAAGGGGAATGGGATCACATTCATCATCAAACAGAGCATTTCAAGATCCATCTTGAAATAGAATGATGTCTGTGATATTATAAAATACAAATGTCATCATTCAAATTCATGCACCAACCACCAATGCCACTGATGATTAAACTGAAGAATTCTACCAACTGTTTCAGTCTGAAATTGAGCAAATATACAATCAAGATACATTGATAAATACTGGTGATTGGAATACCAAAGTTGGAAACAAAAAGGAAGGATCCATAAGTGGAAGATATGAACTTGGTGATAGAAATTATGCTGGAAATAGCATGATATAATTTTGCAAGACCAATGCCCTGTTCTTTGCAAATACCTTTTTTTCAACAACATAAAAGCCAATAGACACCTGGACTTCACTAGATATAATACACAAAAATCAAATTGACTGTATCTGTAGGAAGATATGTAGAGAAACTCAATATCATCAGCAAAAAAATAAAAATAAAAAAGGGCTGACTATGGAATGGACTATCAATTGCTTATATGCAAGTTCAGACAGAACCTGAAGAAAATACAAACAAATCCATGAAAGCCAAAATATGATCCTGAATCTATCCCACCTGAATTTAGACTCCACCTCAAGAACAGATATGATTATACACTAAAGAAAGAAGACCAGAAGAGTTGTGGGATGACAGCAAGAACATCATACATGAAGAAATCAAAAGGTTTTAAAAAGACAGGAAACAAAAAAAGATCAAAATGTACATCAGAAGAGATTCTGACATTTTTTTCTTCATTGTACAGAAGCTAAAGAAACTGGAAAAATTAATGAAGTAAAAGAGCTGAACAGAACATTTCAAAGGGCAGCTCAAGGAGACAAAGTAAAATATTTTAATGAAATGTGCAAAGATCTAGAGTTATAAAACCAAAAGTGAAGAACACGCAGAATTTCTCAATATGAAAGAACTGGGGGGAAAAAAAAAAAGCCAGATTTGCATTGCAATATTGAGAGGCTCTATGGCCAAAATAAGGAGCTCTGGTAGCGTAGTGGTTACGAATCGGGCTGCGAACTTTAAGGTCAGCGGTTTGAAACTACCAGCCGCTTCTCGGGAGAAAGATGAGGCTTTCTACTCCCGTAAGGATTTACACCCTCGGAAACCCTGTACAGGGTCACTATGGGTCGGAACCGACTCGAAGGCACTTAACAACAACATGGCCAAAATATTGTAGTCCTGGTGTGGCTCTGTGAGATAAAGCATTGGACTGTGGGCTTGAACCACAAGGTCGCCAGTTCAAACTCATCAGCTGCTCCTTGGAATCCCTAATAGGGTAGCTATGAGTCAGAACCAACTTGTTGGCATTTTACACCACCAGTGGCCAAAATATTGACTGACACTAGAAACAGCTAAGGAAGATAGAAGGAATACAGGATCATTGTACCTTAAAGAACTGTCAATGGCCAATTATTTCAAGAGGTACCATATGATCAAGAACCTATGGTACTGAAGGAAGAAATCTAAGCTGCTCTGGAGGCATTGGTGAATAACAAGTTTCCAGGAATTGAGAGAATAAAAATGGAAACATTTCAATAAACTGATGCAGTCTAGAAGTGCTCACTCATCTGTTTCAAGAAATTTGGAAAGCATTACCAGACTAACCTATTAGGAGAGATCTACTGATGAAGCTAATGAGCTGAATATTTCAAAGGGCAGCTCAAGAGGACAAAGTCAAATATTCGAATGAAATGTGAAAAGATTTGGAGTTAGAAAACCAAAAGGGAAGACCACACTTATCATTTCACAAGCTGAAAGAACTGAAGAAAAAGTGCCAACCTTGCATACAATATTGAGATGAATACAGAAATCGTCAAACAATATAATTACCTGATATTGCTGAAGATAACTGAAAGATGATTGCCCCCATACATCCACAAAGAGCAGTAATAAATTCAAGCTGAATTCAGAAGAGGGCCTGGAAAGAAGGATATTACTGTTGATGTCAGATGGATGTTGAATAAAGCCAAGAATACCATAAAGATATTTAATGTGTTTTATTGATTATACAAAGGAATTTCACTGTGTGGATCATGACAAGCTATGGATAACATTTCAAAGAATGGGTGTTTCAGAACACTTAATTGTGCTCCTGAGCAATCTGTATAGACCAAGAGATACTCAGACAGAACAAGTGGATACTGAAAAGTTTAAATTAGGAAAGATGTGCATCTGTCTTGTATTGTTTCACCATAATTATTCAACCTGTATACTAAATAAATAACCCAGGAAGCTAGATTACATGAAGAACAACATGCCATCAGGATTTGAGGAAGAGTCTTTAACAACCTGCAATATCCAGATGACACAACCTTGCTGGCTGGAAGGGAAAGTACTTGAAATAGTTACTGATGAAGATCACAGACTAAAACCTTAAGTATGGATTGTATCTCAATGAAAATAAAATAAAAATCCTCACAACTGGACCAATAAATAACATCATGATAAATGGAGAAATTATTGAAGTTGTCACAAACTTCAATCTGCTTCAATCAGTGCTCATGGAAACAGCAGCCAAAATATGAAAGATTGCATTGGACAAATCTGCAAAAGACTTGTTTAAACTCTTGAAGAGCAAATATGTCACTTTAAGGACTAAAGTGTGCCAGACCCAAGCCACAGTATTTGGAATTGCTTTATATGCAGGTTAAAGCTGGTCAGTGAATAAGGAAGACTGTAGAAGAATTGATGCAATGAATTATGGTGTTTGTGAAGAATATTGAAAATACTGTGATCTAACTGAAGAACAAACAAATCTGTCTTGGGAGAAATACAGTCAGAATGCTCCTTAGAAGCAAAGATGGCAAGACTTTGTGTCTCATGCTTTTGACATTTTATCAAGAGGGACCATATCCTAGAGAAGCACATCTTGCTTGGTAAAGTGGAAGGTCAGGGGCAAAAAAAAAAAAAAAGGAAGACTTCAGCAAAATAGATTTCCGTAGTGACAAAAATAATGAGGATGCCAGTAATAATAACTAAAAATAACAGCAATTTTGAGGCTGTCAGAGTACAGGGCAGTGTTTTATTATATTTTGCATGGGATCACTGTTGTTGTTGTTGTTAAGTACCATAGAGTCGGTTCCGAAACACAGCGACCCTGCACAGGGTTTCTGATGCTGTAAATCTTTACGGGAGCAGAAAGCCTCATCTTTCTCCCGCAGAACGCTTGGTAGTTTAGAACTGCTGACCTTGAGGTTGGCAGCCTGACTCGTAACCACTACGCTACCCGAGCTCCTTAGGAGTCAGAAATAACTCCATGGCACCTAACAACAACAACAACAACAACCATGAGTTGGAGCCAACACAACAGCAACTAACAACACAATTTTGGGACAAAGGGGGACACAGTGAGAGAGTGCTACAAGCTCTAAGTTTTGTCCATGACTCAGGCCTAAACTGGAGCAACCATTTTATCCATATTGCTAGATTTGTAACCTGGTTGTAGAAGCTATGAGGGACGAGATTAGCTGTCTGACTCCACGCTTTGACTTCTAGCTCCTAGGCCATTTTTCTTCTTTAGAGAAAAAAAGAAATACACTACTATGATACATGGATTCACTTTTAACACCGTTTTTTCCCCCTTCACATCTCCTTTTGGATGACTTTAGATTGCTGACATCAAATAATGGACATGTTTTATTCAGTAGTTTTTAGTTATAATAAAGTACAGCTCCTGAAATCTGATAATCTGATAACTTTTACTGCTCTCCAACAGTAGAAATGTTTTAAATATCCTTATTTTTACAGGAAAAGTAAAAAAAAAAATGTTAGTTTTCATCATCTTGTTTTACTGTGTAAGTTATTACTTCTGTAATTATCTCAAAATAGGAAAATACATAGCTGAATCAAGCAGTATTTAAAGCTGCTGATCATACCCTTGGCAACAAAGATTAGATATAGAGGATCATATACTAATTAAGTCCTACAATCCTGAAGTCCAGTTACCATGGTTATATCTTCTAAGTATGTACTGGTGATCACTTTTCTCCTCCCAATTACATATATTTCCACCCCCCCACCCCCTGAGGATTTCCTAATTCTAGTGACTATATTTCAATATTTTCACTGTATTAGAGAAACAAAAGTCTACCAGTGATAAAGAAACAGAGTAGCTACTCATCCATTACTCATATTTATCCTCCTTGGTTATTCTTGCCAAAAATAGTAATATGTCTCTACAGAAGGAATTTCTTCCCTCTGTGATTTGGGTGCATGTATTTATAAAAGGAGCTCTGGTAGCGTAGTGGTTACGAATCGGGCTGCAAACTGCAAGGTCAGCAGTTTGAAACTACCAGCTGCTCCGCGGGAGAAAGATGAGGCTTTCTGCTCCTGTAAAGATTTACAGCCTCGGAAACTCTGTACAGGGTAGCTATGAGTCGGAACCGACTCCACGGTACATAACAACAACTTTTAGAAGAAAAAGGTGCAATGACGGAATTTTTCCTAAGAATCACTTCTATATACCCAGTCATCTCTAACGTTGCTCACATCGAGGTTTGCTTCATGCTCTCATCTTTTAATTTTTATTCAAATAGCTTAATGTTGTTGAATATTTTTATTTGACTTGCAGCTTCCACATTAAGAGAGACTTTTGAACTGTATTGTACTACTAATTTTTATGTTTGTGTGTGAGTGAAGAGCTAACATTTGCATCTTTTTATTTAGTGACAGTATTGAATTCATCTTTCAACATCAGTCCCTTTTCCAATGACATATACTTGTGTTTTTCCTCCCATTAGATGTTTCTAAATTAAATTAATTATTAGTCTTCACCACACAGAAATAGCCTGAGAACTAGAGACTGGTAGAGTATTTACATATATGTGTTGCTGTTAGGTGCTATTGAATCGGTTCCAACCCACAGTGATCTTATCACCAACAGAATGAAAAACATCCCGGTCCTGCTCCATCCTCACAATAGTTGTTAAGATTGAGCCCATTGCTCCTGCCACTGTGCCAATCCATCTTGTTGGGGGTGTTCCACTTATTTGCTGACCCTCATCTTAACCAAGCATGATATTCTTCTCCAGGGACTGGTGCTTCCTGATAATATACTGAAAGTATGAGACATAAAGTATTACCGTCCTGGCTTCTGAGGAGCATTCTGGCTGTACTTCTTCCATCACAGATTTGTTTGTTCTTCTGACAGTCCATGGTATTTTAAATATTCTCCTACAACACCATAGCTCAAATGCAACAATTCTTCTACTGTCTTCCTTATTAAAGGTCTAACTTACACATGCCTATGAAGCAATAAAACTTTACTTGCTTGAGAAATCAAAGAGATTGTCCGATGATTTTCACATTCTTTTGGGTCACCTCTCTTTGAAATGGGCATAAACATTGATCTCTTCCAATCAGTCGGCCAGACAGTTGTCTTCCAAATTTCTTGGCAGAGATGAGTGAGTGCCTCCTGTGCCACCTC
>NW_006408542.1:28118478-28120138 GCF_000296735.1 Chrysochloris asiatica | reverse complement strand
TTGTTTCGTTCTGCTGTGCATGGGGTCGCTATGAGTCGGTTCCGACTCGATGGCACCTGACAACAACAACAACAACAACGTGAAGCAATAAAAAATACCATGGCTTTGGTCAAGTGCACCTTAGTCTTCAAACTGGCATCTTTGCTCTTGAGCATTTTAAAGAAGTTTCATGCAGCAGATTTACGTAATGAAATATGTGGTTCTATTTCTTGATTGCTGCTTCCATGACTGGTGATAGTGGATCCAAGCAAAATTAAGTTTTTGATAACTTCAATCTTCTCCTTTGATGATATTTATTGGTTCAGTGGTAAGAATTTTTGTTTTCTTTACATTAAAGTGCAACCCATACTGAATGCTGTGGTCTTTGCTCTTCTTCAGTAAGTATTTTAAGTCCTCTTCATCTTCAGCAGCAAGATTGTATCATCTGCCTTACTCAGGTTAATGAGTCTCTCTCAAATCCTGATGTCATGTTCTTCTTCATATATCCCAGCTTCTTGGATTATTTACTCAGCATACGGATTGAATAAGTATGGTGAAAGAATATAGCCCTGGTGCACACCTATCCTAATTTTAGACCATTCGGTGTTCCCTTTTTCTGTTGAAACAACTGTCTGTTGGTCTATATACAAGTTCCTCATGAGTGCAATTCATTCCTGAATACTCATTCTTCCTAATGCTGTCCACATTTTTCATGACTCATATAGTCAGAAATCTTTATACAGTCAATAAAGCACAGTGAAACATCTTTATGGTAGTCTCTGCTTTCAGCCAAGATTCATCTTACTTCATCAATGATATCCCTCATTCCACATCCTCATCTGAATCTAGCTTGAACCTCTGATTGATAACTGATTAGATATTATATTAATATATAATGGATATTTATTGTATGTGTGTTTGATTTAGTAAATTACATTTTAAACTCTTGCACATTTTTTTCAAGTTTTATTGTGAATTATATGATATTTTGCATGAGAGAACTTTAGTTTTACATTCATTCCATCGTATATCGTCTCATTGCCTTGGTTCCAATCCCCTCCATGCATCATCAACCCACCTAAGGGTATACCCTATAAACCCGCCCCCTACATTCCCCCCACCCCCCATTCTTCAGGACCCAGTCCCTCTCCCTCTCTGGATCCAAAGTCCCCATCCACTTCATCACTCCACATCATCATCTCTGCCTCCATCTCGGGCCTTGCTGCTTCTCTGGGTAGGGTCCTGCTCTCGGCTCTTCTCCGTTGATGGTCCTAGAGACCTCTGCTCCTAGACTTGAGAGTAAATAACTCCCTTCCTTGCTAGCAAACATGTACCTTTACATTTCCAACCCTCAGAATCAGACCTGATAACAGTCATTCACTGTTGTATCACAAGTGACCCTTCTGCATTTCATTTCATCAGCTCCGCCTCAACAGATTGGATAGTACTCACAGGAGATTCTCCATGTGCCTAGCTCTAGGTTCTGCCTTCCTCCATTTGCCTAGCTCTAGGTTCCCTCTTGAAAGCTTGTAAGCCAGTTACTTCTTGCCTTTGTGGTCCCTCCCCCACATTTGGGTATCCAATGTCCAAGTTGCCCATCTCTGTCTACTCTGTGTGTGGAGGGGGTGGGAATGTTTCTTGCTGTGGGGGTTTGTTACCTCTTTTGGGTTACTGCATCCAT
>NW_006408542.1:28112587-28115619 GCF_000296735.1 Chrysochloris asiatica | reverse complement strand
TTTTTTTTGTGCTATTTCTTGTCGTTTTTTTTCTTAGATTTAATGTTTTCTTGTTCTGCTTGGATCTTCATTTTCATGGTGAGTTGTGAATTTTTAATTTTCTTTGGGGTTACCGTAAAGCCTATTAAGTTTTCCCTGTGTTTAAGACAGTCTGTTGTATCCTGCAATCTACTCGACCCCCTCAACACCTGGATCTCTGTTCATATATTTTTAACTTCTTTGGCATTGTTAATATTTTGATCTTTGGTTAGCCTCACAAATCCTCTGAATTCATTGCTGTAATTTTGTACTGTTCAGAACTCTGCAATTTGTCGACTAAGTTCCAAGTGGTATTGCCACGCCTGTGAATGTATGTTCTTCTTGGTTTTCAGTCCAAAGAACTCCCTTTAGGATGTTTTGAAGCACTGGATTGCCTTTGACATCTCTTAGCTTCTTTTTATTGTGGAAGGTTTTGATTGCACCATCATATTTGATTGACAGTTTTGCTGGATAGATGATTCTTGGTTGGCAGTTTTTCTTTTAGGGTTTTATAAATGTCTGTCAGTTAGTTGTACTGTGGTGACTAGTGAGTTACTGTGATTCAGAAAGCTATGCCACCAGTATTTTAAATACCAGCAGGGTTACCCATGATGGACAGGTTTCAGATGAGCTTCCACGAAGACAGACTAGGAAGATAGAGTGATGAACTACTTCTGAAAATTTAGTCACTGAAAACCTTATGAATAGCAGAGAAACACAGTCAGATATAGTGCTGGAAAATGAGCCGCTCAGGTTGGAAGGCACTCAGAATGTGATTGGGAAAGAAATGCCTCCTCAAAGTAGAGTTGACTGTGATGACACCACATTGGAGAAAAGCCAATGGGACCTTCATTTGCTGATGGGGCACAACTCAAAATGAAGAGAAACAGCTGTAAACATCCATTGAAAAATGGAACATGGAATGTATGAACTATGAATCTGGGAAAATTGGAAGTTGTCAAAAATGAAATGGAACTCATAAACATTGATACCTTAAGCATTAGTGAGCTGAAATGGACTGATATTGGCCATTTTGAATCTGACAACCACATGGTTTAGTATGCGGAGAATGACAGATTGAAGAGGAATAGTGTTGCATTCATCATCAAAAAGAACATATCAAGATCAGTCATGAGGTACAACTCTGTCTGTGATAGCATAATATCCATGTGCCTACAGGGAAGCCCAGTTAATACCAGTATTATTCAAATTTATACACCAACCACTAAAGCCAATGAGGATAAAATAGAAGAATTCTACCAACTTCTTCTATCTGAAATTGATCAAACATGCAATCAAGATGTATTGCTCATTACTGGTGATTGGAATCAAAGGTTGGGAACAAAGAGGAAGGATCAGTATTTGGAAAATATAGCCTTGGTGATAGAAATGATGCTGGAGAAGACATGATAGAATTCTGCAAAACCAATGATTTGTTCATTTCAAATACCTTCTTTAGACAGCATAAGAGATGACTGTACACATGGACCTCACCAGATGGAATACATAGAAATCAAACTGACTACATCTGCAGAAAGAGATGATGGAAAAGCTCCATATCATCAATGAAAACAAGGGCAGGAGAAAACTGTGGAACAGACCACAATTACTCATTTGCAAATTCAAAATGAAGCTCAAGAAAATGAAAACAAGTCCATGAGAGCCAAAATATGACCTTGAATATATACCATCTGAATTAGAGAGCATCTGAAGAACAGATTTGATACATTAAACAATAAAGACCGAAGACCAGAAGAGTTGTGGGATGACATCAAGAACATCATATAAGAAGAAAGCAGAAAGTCATTGAGAAGACAAGAAAGAAAGACAAGGTCAAAATGGATGTCATAAGAGACACTGAAACTTGCTCTCCAGCATAGAGATGCTAAACCACATAGAAGAAATGAGGAGACTGAAGAGGTGAACAGAAAATTTCAAAAATCAGCTTGGGAAGGGAAAGCCAAATATTACAATAAAATGTGCAAAGATATGGAATCAGAAAATCAAAAAAGAAGAACATGGTCAGCATTTCTCAAGCTGGGGAATGGAACAAAAAATTCAAGCCTCGACTTTCATTATTGAGAGATTCTCTGGGCAAATTATTGAATGATGCAGAAAGCATCAAGAGAAGATGGAAGGAATACACAGAGCCACTGTACCAAAAGAAAATGGTTAATGTTCAACCATTTCAAGAGGTAGCATTATGATCAAGAGCCAAGATACTGAAGGAGGGTGTCCAAAGTGCGGTGAAGGAATTCACAAAGAACGAGGCACCAGGAAGTGATGGAATAAAATTTGAAATCTTTTAAGAAAGTGAAGTGGCATAGGAGGAATTCACTCATCTCTGCCAAGAAATTTGGAAGACAACTATCTGTCCGACTGATTGAAAGAGATCCATATTTGTGCCCATTCCAAAGAGAAGTGACCCAACGAAATGCGGAAATCATCAGACAATCTCTTTGATATCCCATGCAAGCAAAGTTTGGCTAAAGGTAATACAGAAATGGCTAAAATCATACATTGACAGAGAACTTCCAGAGGTTCAAGCCAGATTCAGAAGAGGCCATGGAATGAAGGACATCATTGCTGATGTCCGATGGATCTTGGTTAAAAGCAGAGAATATCAGAAAGATATTTACCTGTGCTTTATTGACTATGCAAAGGCTTTTGATTATGGGGATCATGACAAGCTATGGACAACATTTTGAAGTATGAGTATTCTGGAACACTTAATTGTGCTCATGAGGAATCTGTCCCTGGACCAAGAAGCAGATGTTCAAACAGAACATGGGAACACTGAATGGTTTAAAACTTAAAAAGGTGTGCGACAAGTTTATATTCTTTTACCGTACTTATTCAACCTCTATGCTGAGCAAATAATCTGAGAAGTTGAGTTCTATGAAGAAAAACGTGGCACTGGGATTGGAGGAAGACTCATTAACAACCTGCGATATGCAGATGATACAACTTTGCTTGCAGAATGTGAAGAGGACTTAAAGCATTTGAATGTGAAG
>NW_006408542.1:28108192-28112487 GCF_000296735.1 Chrysochloris asiatica | reverse complement strand
AAACTATTCCTATCTCTGTGGGTCCAAGTTTTGGAGCTCTGTCCTGCCTCTTTTTTGCCTGGAATTCTGAGTTATTGCTGATGGCGACCTTCACTACACCCCCACCTTAGCCGCCATCTCTTGCACCATTTTTTAAAAGCTAAAGTGTCCTCCACATTTTCATTATGCTACTTCCAGTTCACTAAATTCAGTACTAACCTATCACATGCCATCTAGTCAATTCTGATTCACAGAAACTTTATAGTGCAGAGTAGAACTGCCCCCAGTGTTTTGGCATAGCACTGTAGGATAAGCCCTGGACTGCACCATACAGTCAGTGTTTCAAAATTACATGTCGCTCTTCAGATACTCTATACAGGATCACTGTTATTCAGAACTGACTCAGAGACTTTAACAACAACAACCATATTTATGGAAATAGACTGCTATATGTTTCGTTCAAGGAGTGGCTAGTGGGTTCACATCACCAACATTTTGGTTAGCATTCCAAAACTTAACCATTAAACCACCAGAATTTAAGCTCTGTGCTTTGTTGTTTTTTGTTTGATTTATTGTGTTAGCTCAGTTCAGATGGCTAATTTTTTTTTTAGTTTAAGTTTTTGGTGATTTTTTTTTTTTTTTTTAAATCAGAACGACTTGATCTAGAAATTAAGTGTACTCTCACAAAAGCGAACTTCAATAGTATTTGGTCTTATTTTCATGTATATTCTTTTATGCCCTTAATAATGCCATCTATAACTATTTGGTTGCTAACTTTCATATGTAAGAAAGTGCTTAGAATATATTCATATCTTGATCATCGAATAATCCTTCTTGGAAGACAGAAAACCATTTGGATTATTACCTTATCCCACTTGTCTGACCACCATATCAGATTCTATGTTGTTGTGGTTGTTAGTTGCCATCAAGTCAGTTTCAACTCATAGCAACCCTGTATAGGATTTCCAAGGAGCATCTGGTAAGTAGGACCCACCAACTTTGCTTTTTGCAGTCTTGTACGTATCCAGCAGTGCCACACCATGACTCCATCAGATTCTATAATTGGGATTATTTATCTACTATACAACCTACAATGCAGATAGTAGAAGAGGGAAATATGAGGGTATAATTACAATTGTTTGGGTATATACTGCATAAGAGATACACCAGAATTATTTCTTACACATTCTCACACAGCACCCATCTGGACTGACAAAGATAAATAAATGCTAACAATAGATCTAAAATATTTTCATAAGAATTTTGTAAGCAATGAATTATTATAAGTTAGCAAAATATCAAACATATACCAAATGGATTTACCTTTAGGTTCTCTTTATTCTAATAGATAGCCCTCTTATAGTATTAAGTTCTCTTCTTTAATGCATTAATTTTCACTTGGTGGTGGTGGTGATATGCCATGGAGTCCATTTTAGTTCATAGAGAACCTATATAGGGTTTCCAACACTGTAAATCTTCATGGAAGCAGAAAAACTCCTCATCTTATTTCCCCAAAGTTCCTGGTGGCCTACAATAGCTGACCCTGTATTTAACAGCCCAATGCATAACCCACTATGCTACCAAGACTCGTAAGCAATGTAAAATATAAGTGAAAGAGACCATATGTAAATTGGAAACCCCCCAGCAGATTAATACAACTTGCATCCCCTCCTTAGTTGAGAATCAGAGCCCCAAAACATTTTGGTGCAAAGAAGTCCTGGTCATCCTTTATTTGTCTTCAGCATTCAATTAGTTGCCGCTAAACTGTGCTAAGAATAGATATGAGTTAGCATAGGTGAAACAATCCATAAATTTTCAATGTAGAAATTATTAGCTTTGTATTTGTGCTGTAACTGCTGAGAAAATGCCAGAAGTCTTAAGACAACTAATAGGAAACTTCAATGGAATTCCATAAAATAAAAACATTTTCTTCTGTTCTTCCATTTTGTTTTGTTTTTGCCTTTTATATGTCATCACCTAAATGTCTATTATAAGTATATACCTGTTTTCTAGGTCTCTAGGCTGCTTTGAGCAAGGAGGATGGTGAGGAAAAGATGCTAAAAATTATACAAAGTTATGAATATAGAGAATGTGTTTGCAAGTTCTGCAACAAAACAAACAAAAAATCATCAGGTTCTTCATATTATAGGATGTAATATTTCCCAGCAGCACTAGAGATTTGCTGCTTCAGGCATCTTAGCTTATGATGGCATGATTGGGAAGATGAAAGACTGTCATGGAGTTCATTGTAATTGTCTACAAATCACTGCACAATGGCATCAAAGTTTCAAAAGTGTCTCTTTGGTAGTTTTTAAGCATCTTTATTCTCAAAGAAGTTTCTATATGTTTTTCTTAGGTAATGACAGTACTGTCAAGTTTTAGAGACACTTCTGCATTATTTCAAAAATGATAATTTCTGATTTGCTATAAAAGGATTTTTTTATTACATTATGCAAGAACATCTCATTATTGCTTTGCACTTACTGCCACTAAGTTTTCCTTCCTTCCTTCTTTCGAATATGTTGAGTCGCCTGTCAATGTCGATAACGTATTTTTTGATGAAATATTTTGCTTGTTATAGTTAAATCCTTCTTGGAAGAAGTGTGCTAGTCTTTCTAAAAAGCAGGCTTAAGGCTTTTTTCTTTTTGTACCTTTTAAAACTTTGATGCAAATGGGACAGGAAGCTGACCTTTACTGAGTACTTTTTTCTCTCATCTTTCTTTGCCATCAGCTTCAGCTGCTTATGTCTGGACAGTCCAAATTTCCTGTCATGCAGTTCGGTGTATTAATGAGCTGGACATAAAGTCATTTAGAACTGCAAGATTGGAGGTTTAACCTCACCGTCCACTTGTTAGAAACCTTATACAGGATTGCTATGAGTCAGAACCGACTTGATGACACTTAACAACAACAACAAGAAGAAGCATTTCACAAATTAGAACAGAAAATGTAATTGCAGAATTATGCCTCCCATAATGTTCTCATGTTTGACAAATGCCTTTACTTACTCCCCTATTAACATTAAAATCAATCAGCAAGTTATGACACATGAAGACCTTCTTGAGATATAGGAGTTTTAGTTTTTCCCTCCCTGATATGCATACTTTCCCCATAAATAAATCAGTCTTCACAAGTGAAATCTGTCATTAACTTTTGTATATAAACATTCATTGCGGCAAAGACGTTTTGTAAAATTTCATGTTGATTTATAGATGCCAGATTACAAAGTAAATCCAATATCTCAATTTCATGTCAAAGAATCTTGTTTCGTACTTTACCTATGTCTGCATTGTGACTCTGTGGGATGATGCACTAGACCAAAAGGTAGGTATGAACTACAAGTTCAGCAGTTCAAATTTACCAGCCACTTCTCAGAAACTCTATATAGGGTTGCTATAAGTCAGAAGTGACTCGACAGCACTTAACAACAACAAGAACAACCTTCAAGGCATCCTAGTGTAGCACTGTAGGATAAGCACTAGGTGCTGACCAAAATATTGGCACATTGACACATCAGGTGCTCCTTTAAAACCCTATATAGAGTTGATATAAATCAGAACCAACTCTAACCAACAACAACAAAAACAACCTTCAGACTTTAATTTACATTAATCTTATGCATATACTCGGATAACCCTTATAACTCCTCCAAATAAAACTTTTCCCATCATGCAAGGTTTTTATGTCTAGTAGAGGACAATAAATATTGGCGAGGATGTGGAGAGACTGTGACCCTCCTGCATTGCTGATGAGATTGCAAAATGATCAAACATTCTGGACAACAGTATAGCACTTCCTCAGAAGGTTGGAAATAGAGATAACTTATGATCCTGCAATTCCTCTGATTGGTGTTTATCCACAAGAATATGAGCCATACTAGACCTTATTGGAAGATTCAGCAAAGTGGCAGGATATAAGATCAACATACAAAAATCAGTTGGATTCCTCTATACCAAAAACGACAGCATTGAAAAGGACATTAGGAAATCAATAACATTTACAATAGCCACCCAAAGGATGAAATATTTAGGAAGAAATGTAACCAGAGAAACAAAGGATTTCTACAAAGAAAACTACAAAGCACTACTACAAGAAACCAAAAGGAACTTACAAAAATGGAAGAATGTACCATGTTCCTGGATAGGAAGACTTAACATTGTGAAAATGTCATTACTGCCCAAAGCAATTTACACATATAATTCAATACCAATCCAAATCCCAATGACATTCTTCAAAGAGATGGAAAAAACAATTACAAACTTTATATGGAAAGGAAAGAAACTCAGGATAAGCAAAGCACTACTTAAGAAGAAGAA
>NW_006408542.1:28096446-28099487 GCF_000296735.1 Chrysochloris asiatica | reverse complement strand
AAAAGATTGAAGTTATCAAGGACTTCATTCTTCTTGGATCAACTATCAACACTCACGGAAGCAGCAGTCAAGAAATCAAATGACATATTGCATTAGGCAAATCTTCTGCACACGATCTTTTTTAAAGTTTTGAAGAACAAAGATGTCAGCTTGATAAATAAAGTGCACCTGACCCAAGCCATGGTATTTTCAATAACCTCATATGCATGTGAAGGCTGGACAGTGAATAAAGAAGACCGTAGAAGAATTGATGCTTTTGAGTTATGGTGTTGGAGGAGAATATTGAAAGTGCCATGGGCTTCTAAAAGAACTAATAGATCCATTTTGGAAGAAGTGCATCCAAAGTGGTCCTTGGAGGCCAAGATGGCCAAACTTCACCTCTCATACTTCAGACATATTATCAGGAGGGACCAGTCACTAGAGAAGGATATCATGTTTGGTAAGGTGGAGGGTCAGAGAAAATGAGGAAAACCCCCAACAAGATGGATTGGCCAAGTGGCAGCATCGATGGACTCAAGTGTGACCACAGTAGTGAGGTTGGCCCAGGATCTGGCAGTGTTTCGTTCCACTGTGCGTAATGTCGCTATGGGTTGGTACCAACTCGACTCGATGGCACCTAACAACAACCTGTCGTGGTATATTAATCTAGTCAGAAATTGGCCTGTACTTAAAGACATTGTTGCTATTATTACTGTCAATGTATCATGGGCTTCAAATTTATTTAGTGATTCCTTATATTTCTGGAGTTTTCTATAATGCATAATTTTTTGAAAATTTTTCTTATTACTAAACATGTAGTAACATGGTGATGAGTGGCATAGGAAAGAGGACTTTAGCTGATATTGACCTATAGGTAATTTAGAAATGAATTGATTACTTTTCATTTCTAAATATCTGGGTTGTTGTTGTAGTTAGGTGCTGTCAATGAGTCAGAACTCACAGTGGCCCCGTGCACAACGAAAGGAAGCATTGCCAGGTCCTGTACCAACCTAGAGCTGAAATTCTAAGCAATAAACTGTTTTTATGAATTATTTTATAAAGATCTCTCTTGTCAAGTTAATTAAGCAATAAGCACATCTAAGCTAAAAACCTGTTAGAATTAAGGGAAGGATTTAATATGAATGTCTTCAAACTTCTTTTGTAAGATTTTTAAAAGCATCTCTATATTGTGTCCTAGGATCCAATAAATTATTCTATCAGAATTATCACAAGTTGGTTATATGCCTAATTGTTTAATTCAAACCTGTATAATCTACCAGTATACACTGATTAACCAGTAATTATTTAAAAGTACCAATCCCTACCGATAAAGTGTTCCTCTTTAACCCTTAATATTTTTTCTGTCCGTTTCGCCAATGATTTTTATTTTGTCCACTTCATTGTTCAAGTCTCAGTATTCATCTTAACTGGCCTATCTGTTGAGCTTGACATGATTGATCACTTGGCCTTCTTGACGGAATTGCTTCACTTCATTATGCATGTTTTACATTCCTCTCTGTTTGTTGCTTTAAAACAAAAAACAAAAAAGCCCTCAAATTCTAAAAGTAGAAGTGCCCCCAGGCTCACTTACCAATGTTTCCTCTATAAAACTCAGTCCAATTTTTATCATCTATAATATACTCCCTTTATGCTGATTCATTTGAGTTATGGTGTTAGAGAATATTAAAGGTACTGTGGATTGCCAGAAGAACAAAGAAATCTGTGTTGAAAGAAGTATAACCAGAAGGTTCCTTAGAGCCAAGATGGCCAGACTTCGCCTCTCATACTTCGGACATATTATCAGGAGGGTGCAGCCATCAGAGAAATATATTGTTTTTTGTAAAGTGGAGGGTCAGTGAAAAATAGGAAGACCCCTCCAGTGAGATGGATTGGCACAGTGGCACAGCAATGGCTTCATGCATAGCAGCAATTGTGAGGATGTCACAAGACTGGGCAATGTTTATTATGTTTTACATAAAGTTGCTGTGGGTTGGAACCAGTTCAATGGCATCTAACAACAACAACAACATATGCTGATGATTCCAAATTTATAACGACATGCTGAACTACTGACATATACGCAAAACTTATGTGTCTAAGGTTGCCTTCTCAACATCTTCACTAAAAAAAACTTTAAATTTAACAGTTCTCCAAACCCATATCTGGTTTTCCTTTAAAAACTGCTTCTCGTATTACCCAGCTCTGATAATGACATCACCAATTTATCCTAAAGACTTAGACTAAAATCAATCATTTCTTCTTTGCCCCTTTCCTCCCAAATCACACATCCAACCATGTTTAAATAACTTATTTTCACCTCCACTAAAAACATCTCTTCAGGATTACTCTAATGATTTCTTAACTGTTTTTCCTGTTTCTTTCTTTGCCCCTTATGTATTTATTTTTCACATAGAAACTGGAGTGAATTTTTCAAAGGCAAGTCAAATTTTGTAACTTCTAAACGTAATACCGTCACATGGTTAATCATTTATTTCAGAATATTACAATCACCTATGAAACTAGACAACCAGGCTACCCCAGTGCCTCTCTGAATCTCCTCCTCTCTCACTTGTAGTCCAATTAAATGTATCAAACACTGTTGCAATTAAAGAACTTTGTACTTGATTTTGTTTCTCAGTGAGCTGCTTTTCACCCAAATCTCTACATGGATTTGTCCTTCCCTTATCAGTGAAATTTTTCCTTATGATTATATAAAGTAGCAACAGTCTTTCTCCCATATCCATTTATGGTCTCCACTATAATTTAGGTTGTCCATAGATCCAACAGAATGTGGAAATCAGTGGACAATCTCTTTGATATCCCATGCAAGTAAAGTTTTACTAATGGTAATACAGAAATGGCTGCAAGCATATACTGACAGAGAACTTCCAGAGGTTCAAGCAGGATTCAGAAGAGGCTGTGGAACAAGGGGTGTCATTGCTGATGTCCAGTGGATCTTGGCTGAAAACAGAAAATTATCAGAAAGATGTTTACCTGTGCTCATGATTGTGTGGATCATGACAAGCTCTGGACAACATTACAAAGTATGAGTATTCTGGAAC
>NW_006408542.1:28092710-28095326 GCF_000296735.1 Chrysochloris asiatica | reverse complement strand
GGTTGCTATGAGTCATAACTGTCTCTACAGCACTTAACAACAACAGAAACATCAACAGGCCCACTTGCTATAGAATATGTTTAGGTGTTTCCTGATTTAAAATATGGGATACAGATGGTAAGATAAATATAGGATACATATGGTAAATAAACTGTACCCCCCAAGAATAGAAAGATATCTGATACATAATAGACACTGAATCAGAAGTTTGTATGCAGAATGAATAAGTCTCAGCCATTTTACTGTCCTCCCTGAATGCTTACTCATAGAATATTCTAGAGGCTAGATCTAGAGTCCTTCAATAAGAAAAAAAAAGTATTAATCATCCTTTTTCATGTTTCTCATAGGTCATCTTTTTATGAGCCCTGAGTAACACAGCATATTGCTCTTCTAAAAACTTAACTCTTAACCTCCTGAAAACTACTGAAGTTACAGAGAAACTATATATCTGTGTATGTTTCAGTGACTTAATGCTTTACCTGTAGACAAGCAAATATTTGAACTGGCAGAATTAGGACTTGGAAAGACATTTCTAGGGATCAATTTGCTTATTGTAGAAGATGATGGAATTTAGCATGTTTTCACAATCTCACAATTATGGCCAAGATTGTGTGCAGTCTAGAGTCATAGCCAACGAAGGTTCAATATTTGCTAAACTTGACATTTAAAAATATTCTGTTCATTTTATTTTTTGTTGGAAACTACATTTTTACATTACTCATAAAGCTCCATATAAAGAAGTTGTTGCTAAGTCAGTTCCACCTCATAGCGACACTGTATAGGGTTTCTGAGCTGCAGCAGAAGACATTTAAAAAAAAAAAAGTTTTGGATCCAAAGAAAGAATCAAGTTTTTATCTCGCTTCTAGATATCTAAACCACAAACATATTCTTCAATTCAAATAAAAGAATCCTTTTGTAACACCTTGTATTCCATCCATCCAGCATCAAACACAGTGAAATTAGAAGGTCAAGTACAACTTCTAATTAAACACACAAGTTAAATACATAGATCTAGCATCTGGATTTAAGAGCTAAAACTGCCTTAGAGTCACAAGGCATATAGAATTACAAATGTAAGGCAAGCACACTTAAAATGTACAGTGCGTGAGAGTAATTCTATCCAGCAGCAGCGGCGGCAGCAGTGAACTATGACCCCAATCCACCACAAGCACATGCATCAAGGAATGCTGCCATAAACACAATCAAGAGATCTTCAGTGGCTAATGATGAAACATATATAACTTAGAATGCATTTGACACACCAAATATATTCCAATATAAAAGCCTTACAACTCTGTGTATGGATATAGAAAATATTTCTAGAGTTCACACTGCTCTTGAAATTAGCTGTAAATATCCCCTCAGGCAATTCTCTATTATTGCCTAAGGCATCTGTGATAGATTCAATTCAATCCTTCTCAAATACTGTGATTATCTACTATAAAGAACACCAAACTATTAAGTGCAAATACAGTGATTTCTTCAACTGAGGTTAGGTCTGGACCAGCATTGCTTCCTACAGAGCTTCTATCCTCAAGTATGCTGGATCAATTCTCCTTCTAGACTTTAATAGCCAAGTAGATGTTCACCAAACCTTGGTTTTTAACAATGCATTTCCACTTTTTTTCAGAAATGCCATAGAAATGATCGACCAATAATTTTGTAGCTAAACATGTAAGCTTAGAAATCAGAAACATTGAAAAAGATAAACAGAGGGAAAGGGGATGGTCTGCCTTAACTTATTTCTAAGAAAGATTCAAGTTTCAATATTGGTGTAGATAGCAGTGATTGAAGGTCTTGATTAGCATATGATTTTGCATTTCACAGGATAGTTTATGATAGTGTATCTAAAGGCTTGTGCTCCTAGTGGTTTAAAAAGGCAAAATTGACTTCATACCAAGTCTGTAACAATAATATATATCATTATCATTTTGAAGGATTATAAAATTTATATACTGAAAAAAATTTAATTATAAGAAAATACTTTTTTTTAACCTATGAATCCTTTCTATGTAGGTTAAAATCCTTCTATCATTTTTTAACAGCATCAGTTAACACCCTGTCTGTTGGCTAACTTCCATGAGTATTCAAATAGTGGCTCTAAAATTAAAAATATGATCTCCTTTCAAAACCCCTTCATTCTTTCATAACCATCCTATATCTCTTTTGTTTTTGTAGTAAAGCTGCACGGCTTGGCTCTACTCACTGTCTTTATTTCTCTATCTCCAATTCACTCTTCATCCTACGAGTACTGGGCTCTATCTCTACCACTCCCCTGAAACTGATTTTTTCAAAGCCCTCATTAGCAATGAACTTTATTTTTATTTTCCTTTGCCCCTAACCTATACATTCAAAATATTTTAAAGCCCTATGGAATCTATCTCCATAACATAACCCAATCCCAACACTATTATTACCAGAATGTTGACTATTGAAACCTGATGAATAGCATATATTATCAGATATAGTGCTGTCAAATTAGCACCTCAGATTGGAAGGCACTCAAAATATGGGTAGGGAAGATTTGCTCCTCAAACTAGGGTTGCCCTAGAACATGCAAATGGAGCAAAACTTTCAGAACCCTTCTGAATCAAAGAAAATTAGAAATTGTCAAAA
>NW_006408542.1:28089919-28091465 GCF_000296735.1 Chrysochloris asiatica | reverse complement strand
CTGTCATTTTAAGAGGTAGCATTTGCCCCTCTTCAAGACTGAAATTCAAAAGGAACACATGCGCAGGCACATAAGATTGCTGGTGATTAGAAAGGGGAAAAGGCAGCAATGAAGATATGGGCTGAGTTTAACCACGTTCCATAGATTTCTGTCAACCTGGAGATGAGAGAGAGAAGAGGAAGAACTGGTTGGTTGAAAATATGGTGAAGCCTGGGGACTTCTGAGTCCATGGACATGGACATAGCCACAGAGAGCTAGAGCTGAGAGTGAAGCATCCAGCTGATATGAAGTAAGGGGAGATGCACAAAAATGCCCAAACTTGCAGATAATACCCATTTAACTTAGTCTCGATGGCTTGATGATCAGAACTCAATTAGAGGAAGATTAAACAATTTTTGATAAAGGAAGCAAGTGTAAATTGCTACAATTTGATGAACTTGACCTATACTTATGGGTGTAGTAGCTCAAAATACCAATGGAGAGGGAAGGAGTCTTCACATCAAGTATCAATCCTATGCCCTCTGTATATAGGGTTGATAGGGGCAGGCAACTTAGACACCAACTACCTAAAATGGTGGGGGAGAGGGAGCTATAAAAGTATGAAGTGACTGGCTTACAAGTTTTCAAAAGGGAGTTTAGATTCAGATGTGTGGGGGGGAAGGTAGAATCACCACTGAATAGTTTTCATCTTGTCTAGATGAGTCAGGTGAAAAGAGATGGGGATAAGATTCCTGTGATTCATTAGTGAGTAATTGTTATCATGACTAATTGCAACTGTCACTATTGTAAAGGTAGAAGTTTTGTAACAAAAAGAGACAAGTAGTCAATCTTACAGTCTAGAAACAGAGAACACTAGGACCATCAATGGAGAAGAGCGTGATCGGAATGTGGGATCCTATCCAAAGAAGCAGCAACACCAGAGATGGAGGCAGAGATTAGGACATGGAGAGATAGAGTGGCTGAGGATTCCAGACTCTTGAAAAGAGAAAGGCTGTATGCTAGAAGCCAGGAGGCAGACTTGGAGAATGTACCCTTTGCTTGTTTAAATGATTATATATTCCTGAATGTTTTGGTGTACACCGTGCCCTAAAACAAAACAAAACAAAAAACAGAGAATATAGGAAAAAAAGAGAAAAGAGGTAGCATGTGATCAAGAGCCAATGGTACTAAAGGAAGAAGTCCAAGATACACTGAAAGCAATGGTAAAGAACAAGTTCCCAGGAACTGATGGAAAACAAATTGAAAATTTCCAACAAACTGATGCAGCACTGGAAGCACTCACTTATTTATGCCAAGAAATTTGGAAGACAGCTATGCGGCCAACTGATTGGAAGAAATTCATACTTCTGATCATTCCAGAGAGGTGACCTAATGGAATGCAGAAATCATCAGGCAATAACATTAATATCACATGTAAGTAAAATTTTGCTAAATCTAATTCAAAATTTACCTCAATAGTACATTGACAAGGAACTACCAGAGGTTAAGTTAGATTCAGACCAGGACATAGAACGAGTGGTATCATTGCTGAGGTCAGATGGATCTT
>NW_006408542.1:28086558-28087980 GCF_000296735.1 Chrysochloris asiatica | reverse complement strand
CCCAGAACCCTGTTGTTCCAAGGTTGTGCATACATCATTATTTACATCTGTCCCACTTAGCCCATGCAAACCTGCCTACTTGTTCTCCCATCTACTTTGTTCTTGCAAAAATATGGACCTATTTGAATTTTTTAGTTAAGTAACTGCCTTTCAAATTTCTTGACATAGATGGATGAGTGTTTCCAACTTTGTATATGTTTGTTGAAATATTTCAGTTTGTATTTTGTCAGTTCATGGAGTTTTGTTTTTAGACAATGCCTTTAGTGAACCCTTGATTTCTTCTTTAACATCATTGATTTTGGTCATATACCACCTCTTGAAATGGTTGAACATCAACCAAATATTTTTCGTTCTTCCCAGTGACCCTGTGAATTCCTTCTGTGCAATCTTCTATTGTAATGTGAAGTGTTTTTTTGTTTTTTGTTTTTTTCTTTCAGTTTTTTCAGTTTGAGAAATTTTCAGTGTGCTCTTTCATTTTGATTTTCTGACCCTAGGTCTTGGCACATTTCATTAAAAACTTGGATTTGTCTTTTTGAGCTGCCCTTTAAATTTTTCGATTCATCTCTTTTTTCTGCATCATTTCTTCCTGTTGCTTTAACTTTTCTACATTCAAGAGTAAGTTTCAGGCTCTTCTGGCATCATTTTGGTCTTTTCAGTATTTCCTGATTGTTTAATGACCTTTGGCTTTCTTTATATGCGATGTTCCTGTCATCACACATTTCCTCTGGGTGTCCATCATTCGTTTCTATTGTATCAAATCTATTTTTGAGATGTTCTCTAAAATCAGGTGGAGTAAAATCGCGGTAATAGTTTTTACTCTTGTTGACATGTTTTACTTTTCTTTTTCTTCAGTATGAACTTGGTTATTAGCAATTGCATGTCTGTTCCCCAGTTGACTCTTCACCATGTTTTGACTGATACTGAGTTTATCTATTGAAGTCCTGATGTGAAGTTGGAGAATAAGCACTATACCACAAGATCGGTTTGAACCAGAAGGTTGGTGGTTCAAAATTCACCAGTCACTCTTCAGAAACCCTGTACAGTGCAATGATTCAGAACCGACTTCACAGCATTTAACAATATTATTAAAAGAAAATATTTTGGCAAAAGAATTGGCCAGACCATAGATAGAGACCAGTTGGTATAGAATCAGATAGGACAAAACAAGATATTTATATTTCATGTTAAATGTAAAATAAAGTCACTGAAATGTTTCAAATAGGAAAGGGCCATGGTTTGATTAATGTTGTAAAGGGAACGTTGCTGCTATCTGAAAACTGGACAGAAGAATAGAAGAAAAGAAACTAGTGAGAAGACTGGTAAACACATGAAAAAAGATAATGATAATGTGCACTGGGGCAACTGTAGTATGTTTTAGTTGTTAGGTGCTGTTGAGTAGGTTCCAACTTATCACTGCCCAGT
>NW_006408542.1:28072537-28073518 GCF_000296735.1 Chrysochloris asiatica | reverse complement strand
AAAAAAAAAAAAGAGGGAACCTAGAACCAGAGGGCGTGGAGGAAGGTAGACTCTCCACTGAGTAGTATCCAATTTTTCTAGGCAGAGCTGATGAAAGGAAATGCGGATAGGTCTTTTGTGATACAATAGTGAATAAGTGTTATCAGGACTGCTTTTGAAGGTTTGAAATGTAAAGGTAGACGTTTTGTATCAAAAGGAAGAGAATGATTTACTTTGTAGTCTAAGAGCAGAGGTCCCTGGGACCATCAAGGGAGAAGAGTGGAGACCAGGACCCTACCCAGAGAAGCATTGATGCCAAAGATGGAGGCAGAGATGATGATGTGGAGAGATGGAGCAGCTGGGAACCTTAGACCCAGGGAGGGAGAGAAGCTGTGTGCTGACGACCAGCAGGCGGGCTTGCAGGGTGTCTCCCTTTGGTTGGTTGATGATTCATGGAGGGGTATTGTAGCCATGGCAATGAAATGCTATATGATAGGATGAATGTAAAACTAATGTTCTCCCATGTAAACTATCACATAATTCACAATAAAACACTAAAAAAAATGGAAAAAAAATAACTAATGGTACTGAAGAAATGCACTGAAAGCATTGGTGGAAAACAAGGCTACAGTAATTCATGGAATACCAACTGAAATGTTTTGACAAAATGATGTATCATTGAAGGAGCACATTCACCACTGCCAAGAAATTTGGAAGAGAGCTACCTGGCCAACCAGTTGGAAGAAATCCATATTTCTTAGTGCCCATTCCAAAGAAAGGTGATCCAACAGAATGTGAAAATCATTAAACAATACCACTCACATCTTATGCAAGTAAATATTTGTTGAAGATAATTCTAAGCAGTTGCAGCAGTACACCAACAAGGAGTTTTCAGATATTCAAGCTGGATTCAGAAAAGGATGTTGAACAAGGGATATCATTGTTGACATCAGATGGATTTTCGCTGAAAGCAGAGAATATCAGAAAGATGTTTGCTTGTGC
>NW_006408542.1:28070208-28071802 GCF_000296735.1 Chrysochloris asiatica | reverse complement strand
AAAAATGTGGCATCAGGATTGGAGGAAGATTCATTAACAATCTATGATATGCAGATGATACAACTTTGCTTAATGAAAGTGAAGAGGACTTAAAATACTTACTGATGATCAAAGACCACAGACTTTGGTACGGATTGCATCTCAATATAAAGAAAATAAAAATCCTCACCACTGGACTAATAAACAACATTCTTAACAATGGAGAAAAGATTGAAGCTATCAAGCACTTCATTTTTCTTGTATCAACCATCAACACTCATGGAAGCAGCAGTCAAGAAATCAAACGATGTATTGTGTTAGGCAAATCTGCTGCACAAGACCTTTTAAAGTATTGAAGAGCAAAGACGTCAATTTGAGGACTAAGGCACACATGACCTAAGCCATGGTATGCTGGCATGCGAAAGCTGGATAGTGAATAAGGAACATAATAGAAGAATTGATGCAATTTAGGTATGGTGTTGGAGGAGAATATTGAAACTGCCATGGGCAGCCAAAAAAACAAATCTGTGTTAGAATAAGTGAAGCCAGAGTGTTCCTTGGAGGCCAGGATGGTCAAACTTTGTCTCTAATGCTTCGGGCATATTGTCGGGAGCAACTAGTCACTTGAGAAGGATGTCACGTTTGGTAAGGTGGAGGGTCAGAGAAAAAGAGGAAGACCCCCAGTGAGACGGATTGACCAAATGGCAGCATCAACAAGCTCAAATGTGGCAACATTTGCAAGGTTGGCTCAGGACTATGAAGTGTTTTGTTCTGCTGTGCATGGGGTCTCTAAGTGTCTGTACCAACTCAACAACACCAAGGAACAACAAGAAATAAAAACAACAGCCACAGAAGGCTGTTTCTGTTCTTTGAAACACCATACTCTTTTATACCTTATGTAACTGAACCGCAACGATCTGTACTGTGATATTGCATGAATAACAGCCTCATGTCATTCAAAACTAAACTGAAATATCACCTTCACAGACACCATCCTTGTATGCTCAGTTTAAGAAATAGCTCTTCATTATCAGTTACCATAGTTTTTATTTCATTGTAGTATTTATCCTTACCTAGTATCACCAGCCACTCCTTGGAAAACCTATACAGGGTCACTACAGGTCAGAACCAACTTAACGGCACTTAACAACAACAACAATATTGTCTAAACTGGTCATTTTCTTTCTATCTATAGTGTGATCTGCATAAATCTGCCCTTACCATTGTATTTCACTCCCAGTGCTTGTAAAAATGTCTAATTTATATATTGTAACATACTTACATTGCATGAATTTAATTGATAAAAAAAGTAAGTCAATTATAATATTATTTTCGAGTTACCATGATATAACTGTAGGATAAGCACTGGAGTGCTAACTGCAGTATTGGCCATTCAAACCCACAATCTACTTTTCCGAAGAACTGCCTGGTCCTGAGCCAACTTCACAATTACTGCTATGTTTGAGACCAATGTTCCTGCTAACTGTGTCAATCCATCTCATTGGAGGGAGCTTCCTTTTTCTTGTTGACCATCCACTTTTCAATGCATGATGTATTTTTCTAGGCACCAGTCCCTTCTAACATGTTCAAAGTACGAGATATGAAGTCTTGCCAT
>NW_006408542.1:28067301-28069517 GCF_000296735.1 Chrysochloris asiatica | reverse complement strand
CCGAAGTATGAGACATGAAGTTTGGCCATCCTGGCCTGCAAGGAGCACTCTGGCTGCACTTCTTCCAACACAGATCTGTTTGTTCTTTTGGCAGTCCATGGTACTTTCAATATTCTCCTCCAACACCATAACTCAAAAATGTCAATTCTTCTATGGTCTTTATTTACTCCATTTATTTCTGAGTTTAGGAGGCTAGAAATCTGATTTCAGAGTGCTAGTTCAAAGTTCTGTCTGTGTCTCCTGATTCTAGGATGTTAACAGCACAGGGATGCTGGGGCCAAAGGAAGCATTCCAGTGCTGGCTCTTCTTTCTTGGTGGTAGTAGGTTCCCACTGATCTTTGCTTGCAAGTTTAATCTCATTTATATGTCAACCTCAAAAGACAAATGAGCACATTGTATCTTACCTCATTAGTATAACTGCCACTAATCCTGCCTTATTAATGTTGTGGTTGTTAGGTGCCCTCGAATTGTTGTTCTGACTCATAGTAACCCAGTGTACACAGAATGAATTGTTGCCTCATGTGGCAGTCCTCACAACTGCTGTTATGTTTGAGCCCATTGTTGCTGCCACTATGTCAATCCATCTCTTTTGGGGTCTTCCTCTTTTCCACTAACCCGCCACTTTTCCAAGCATGATATCCTTTTCTAGGGATTGGTCCCTACTAACAAAATACCCAAAGTACAAGAGTCGAAGTCTTGCAATCCTCACTTCTAAGATGACGTGTTTAGCTTCTCAGAGTATTTGCAAAGGATACCAATTGAATAAGTTTGGTGAAAGGATACAACCCTGACTCACACCTTTTCTGATTTTCAACCATTCAGTATACCTTTGTTCTGTTCTAATGAGTCTGTTTTTGTCTATGAACAGTTGATTTAAGAGCATAATTAAGTGTTCTGGGATAACTGGTTTTCAAATTGCTACTCATAAATTGTTATGATCCACACAGTCAAATGCACAAGTCAATAAGGCACAAGCAAACATCTTTCTGATATTCTCTGCTTTCAGCGAAGATCCATCTGATGTCAACAATGATATCCCTTGTTCAATATCCTTTTCTGAATCCAGCTTGAATATCTGAAAACTCCTTGTTGGTGTACTGCTACAACTGTTTAGAATTATCTTCAACAAAAAATTTACTTGCATAAGATATGAGTAGTATTGTTTAATGATTTCCACATTCTGTTGGATCATCTTTCTTTGGAATGGGCACTAAGAAATATGGATTTCTTCCAACTGGTTGGCCAAGTAGCTCTCTTCCAAATTTCTTGGCAGTGGTGAATGTGTTCCTTCAATGATATATCATTTTGCAACTTTGACTTCTCCCTTCAATACCATTGGTGCTTGATCATATGATCCCTTTTGAAATGGTTGAACATTGACCAATTGTTTTTGCTACAGTGATTCTGTATATTTCTTTCATTTTCTTTTGTTCCTTCCTGCATCATTTGTAATTCCAAATTTGCACATTTAGGTATAACAATAGGTAACTTTTATAGAGCCCCTTCTGACATCCATTTTAATATTTTCTTTCTTTCTTTCTTTCTTTCTTTCAGGGAACTTTTGCTTTCTTTATGAATGATGTTCTTGACGTCATCTCACAAGTGTTCTGGTTTTTGGTCATCAGTGTCTAATGCATCAAATCTGCTCTTGACATGGTCTCTAAATTCAGATGGGATGTATTCAAGGTCATATTTTGGACTTGCTTTAATTTTCTTGAACTTCATTCAGAACTTTCATATGGGCAATAAATGATCTGTTCCACAATTTGCTCCTGTCCTTCTTTGGACTGATGATATTGAGCTTCTCCATAATCTCTTCTCACAGATGTAGTCAATTTGATTTTTGTGTCTTCAATCTGGTGAAGTACACATGTATACTCATCTTTTATATTGCTGAAAAGCAATATTTGCAATGAACAAGTTACTGGTCTGCAAAATTCTATAAGCATTCTTTCTATCACCAAGGCCATATCTTCCATCTAAGGGTCTTGTCTCTTTGTTTTCAACTTTCGTATTTCAATCAGCAGAAATTATTGATTTGATCAATTTCAGACTGAAGGAGTTGGTAGAATTATTCAGTTTCATCATCATTGGCTTTAGTGTTTGGTGTGTAAATTTGAATAATATTAACTGATCTTCCTTGTAAGCATATGGATAGTATCCTATCATTGTTATTGTTGTTCTTAAGTACCATGGAGCCGGTTCCACCTCATGGT
>NW_006408542.1:28062907-28065422 GCF_000296735.1 Chrysochloris asiatica | reverse complement strand
AAAAGGGGGGAGTGGTTGATCTTGCATTCCAGGAACAGAGGACCCTGGGACCAGCAAGAGGGAAGAGCATGGGCAAAGTGTGGGACCCTAACTAGAGAGGCAGCGACACCAGAGTGAAAAGCCAAGATGATGGCATAGAGAGATGGAGAGTCTGAGGACTCTAGATTCATGGAAAGAGAAAGGCTGTCTGCTAACAGACAGGACACTGGTCTGCAAAATGTGCCTTCTGGTTGTTTCAACAATTATATATTCCTGCATGTTTTTGTGTATATCAGAAAAGGGGATTGTAACTATTACAGTGAAACAAGATGCAATTGGTTGAGTGACCCCATGTATGTCAGAGTAGAACTGTGATCCACAGGGGTGCTTCAATGTCTTATTTATTTATTTATTTATTTATTTATTAGACCATCAGGCCTTTCTTCTGAGATACCAGTGCTTGGACTCAAATTTCTAGTATTTTGTTTGGCAGCTAAGTGCATTAACCTTTTATCCTATGAAGATATCCTAAACCGAGAAATTATCATGTTGAAAGTGTTTGCCAAGTTTTTTTTTTTTTTATTATCCAAATTCAATTTTCTAAATTCCTGTACTTCTCTGATGCTATTAATTGTTTGGATGTTCCTCTCCATGCATGGCACACGCTTTCTTCTATACTTTACAAAATAGGTTTCACTTCTCAGAGTAATGCTAATCATTTTGCCTCACTCCTTATTGTCTCCTATCCAAATTTACCTGTTCTTGGTCTTCTTTGTGAATATATTTAACATAATTATATAGCTAAGCATAATTCTTCTGGTCTTAATACATGACACTTGGGGAGCATTTCAGATTGTAAAGATTACTACCTTTTGAAATGAGAGCTTCTTTAAATAATGAATGGATTTCTGTGATAAGATTGACTTCCATATGGAAACAAATTTGTCTTTTTAAACTATATTTCTTTAATACTGGGATGAATGCCTGATCTTCCTAGATTCTCTCTGAGGAAAAAGGGTAGATATATAAAGTCTCAGAGTGTTTTACATTTGTGCTGCTACATTTCAAAGTGACTTAAAAGCAGCGGAAGCATAGTAAAATTTTGGACTCATGGGGATATACTATGACAATAGAATAAACACTGGGCTGTTAATGTCAAGGTCAATGGTTCAAACCCACGTGAGGCCCCACTGCAGAAAGATGAGGTTGTCTGCTTTCATTAAAATGCATAATCTCTGACTGTTATATATGGTTGCTATGAGTTAGCATCAACTTCTACATTAGGTATTATAAGGAAGACATGATGCCAGCCTCTCAAATCAATGGTTACTCAAAATAATCTCATCAGAATAGAAGCCACATTCTTGACAGCTTTCAAAGATCCCTTGGAGGTATCATTAAAAGAGGATTAAGCATATTCAAAAATATCATTTTTCAAAAAAGCAAAAACAAGAAAAATATAATTCCCATTTTTACCACATTCTGTAAACGAAAAGTGTACCCAGAGTAATTGTCCAGCCACCCACACAAAGGACGGGCCCAGAACTGTATATAAATAAAACAATGTACTAGGAAGAACACGATTATGAAAATGGAAAATATTGCTATTGTGAAATCACTTTAGTTCCCAAGAATCCTGAAAGATACAATTTACCCCAATGGACTCTATTTTGAAAAGATATTTAAGAACTTGGTAGGAGATTGGAGTGGTAGTGGTGGCAATGGGAGGCAGTTGACAAAGACGCTTGCAATAGAATCCCTAAATCCACACGACCATTACCAGACACATATCTCCTATTGCCTGTAGTCACTGTAGGTGAATGGACTGGGGTCCTTAAATCTATCCTGTCACTATCTGTGTACTTATTTTTCTTCCTCCTTTCTGTCATCTTTCCCTTTGGGATGGTATCTAGTTTTCTCATTTTCTAAACTTTTTTATTCTAAGCCTCCCTACCAGCATACACTCGAGAAAGGATGTGATGTAGAAATCTATGAGACTCATACATATAGGCTTATTTCCTATTCCAGGCAATTATTTTTTTGAAGTGTTTCATTGTTAACTCTAAAATATTAAGTTTTATCACATAATTAAGGTAGTTTTGAGTCTCTGATAAAAGATAATTGGGCTAGAGATCAGTTAAAATTAAGAATATGACAGGAACACTGTTACTCAAACCTGAAACCATTTTTCAGACATTCTGGTCCTGAATGCAAAATGTCTTCTTTCTTTTCCCTGTTAAATTTTATGGTGAGAAGCTAATCTTGAAAATAAAAGATGGAGACTTTCCCTTTTTTATGAATTCTTAGTATTCCCTCTGCTTTGGTTTTCTTTCATGTCTTAATCGAGGACTATATAGTTAAAACAATTGATTCCAATTTTACATTGGTGGTGGTGTGCCGTGGAGTTGGTTCGGACTCATAGTGACCCTGCATAGGGTTTTCGAGGATATAAATCTTTACAGGATCAGAAAGCCTCATATTTCTCCCATGGAAAGGCTGGTAGTTTCTAACTGTTGACCTTCAGTTTAACAGCCCG
>NW_006408542.1:28045878-28061987 GCF_000296735.1 Chrysochloris asiatica | reverse complement strand
AACAATAACAACATAACTAAATAAGGAGTAATTAAATTGCTTAGAATCATTTGAAGTTCTGAGTTGTGAATCTGTAGCAAAACTTTTTACTCCTGTGACTACATAGAGTCCTAGTGTGGTGCTGTGGATCAATGCGCCAGACTGCAAAGCCGTTTGAACTGCAAGGTCGGCGGTTCAAGCTCACCAGCTGCTCCTTGGAAACCCTACACAGGGTCACTATGGGTCAGAACCGACTCAATGGTACTTCACAACAACAACAACAACAACGACTAAATAGCTCATTTTATGTTCCAAGCAGGTTGATATAATTATTACTCAAATTTGTATATCTAGCACTGAATATACAGATACATATACAGAGACACACAAAAACATTAAAAGCAATTTTTCAAATTACAATAGTAACTACACAGGATGAAAAAATAAAAAACAACGATGGCAGATGATTCACTAAACAATTAAATATGTAATATATAAAATCATTTGAGAAAATGGCAAGGAAATATATTTTATTAACGATTATATTTGTTATTTTTAAGTACCTGACATTAAACATATAAGTACTTCTGCCACCATTTTACAGAGAAGGAAATTGAGACTAATTGAATTTCAATAACTTCCCAAAAAGAGAGAATGAGAATTTGGACTCAAGTCTAGAACTGCTATTCCCAGTCCCAAATGGGAATGATAATATTTTGCAGGATTTCCGTGAACTCTGGTAGCGTTGTTGTTGTTGTTGTCAGGTGCCATCGAGTCGGAACCAACTCAATGCGACCCCATGCACAGCAGAACGAAACAGTGTCCCATCCTGGGCCAACCTCACTACCGCAGCCACACTTGAGTCCATCAACGATGCCACCTGGCCAATCCATCTCATTGGGGGTCTTCCTCTTTTTCTCTGACCCTCCACCTTACCCAGCATGACATCCTTCTCCAGTGACTGTTCCCTCTGGACAATATGTCCAAAGTATGAAAGACGAAGCTTTAGCCATTTTGGCCTCCAAGGAGCACTCTGGCTGCACTTCCTCCAAAACAGATCTATTGGTTCTTTTGGCAGTCCATGGCACTTTCAGTATTCTCCTCCAACACCACAACTCAAAGGCATTAATTCTTCTACGATCTTCCTTATTCACTGTCCAGCTTTCGCATCCATATGAGGTTATTGAAAATACCATGGCTTGGGTCAGGCGCACCTTAGTCCTCAAGCTGACATCTCTGCTCTTCAATACTTTAAAAAGTTCCTGTGCAGCAGATTTGCCCAATGCAATACGTCGTCTGATCTCTTGACTGCTGCTTCTGCGAATGTTGATAGTTGATCCAAGAAGAATGAAGTCCTTGACAACTTCAATCTTTTCTCCGCTGATAAGAATGTTGTTTATTGGTCCAGTGGAGTCCTGGTGTGGTGCTGTGGGTTAATGTGCCAGACTCCAAGGCTGTTTAACTGCTAGGAGCAGAAAGCCTCATCTCTCTCATGCGGAGGGCCTGGTGGATTCGAGCTGCTGACCACGGGGTTGGTAGCCAAATTTTTAACCACTACACTACCTGGCCTTCCACCTTCAAGATGGCAGATCGTGTAGACATGTAGTGAGGAGCTCGGTCAACAACAACACAGAATACCGGGCCAAGAGGGCTCATGAGATGGTGTTGGAACTCTGGAACAAATATAAAGGTATGTTTGGAGGATCGGAGGGTTTATAGCTGGGGAATTTGCAGGAGAATCCGGCTGCGAACCTCAAGGTCAGCAGTTCGAAACTACCAGCTGCTTCGTGGGAGAAAGATGAGGCTTTCTTCTCCTGTAAAGATTACAGCCTCGGAAACCCTGTTCAGCGTCGCTATGGGTCGGAACCAACTCAATGGCACTTAACAACAATAACTGTGACTTTTTAATGAGATAATATATTACAAGGGTCCATCTCATTGTTCAGTTTACTTTACATGATAAAAGAAAGCTTCCGTTCTGCCTAGTTACTAGGACAGATCAACAGGCCAGGTATTTCAACAGCTTTAAAACAAATATCTTGTTATGTTGTTGTTGTTAAGTGTCATTGAGTCAGTTCTGACTCAATAGTAACCCTGTTCCCAAGGGCTGACTTGCCAACCTTGAGATTAACGGTCTAGTGTTTATCCTATAGCAACAAACCAGGACTCTAATCTTGGTATATATTATATGTGTTATAGATCTTTACTTAAATTTTCTAGCATTGGTATTGTAAATTTCAGTACCCCTTGGATCAGGTCAGTAACAACAGCTTGTTTGTAAGACTTGCAGAGCTTTTGAGAATTGGAAACTACATGCCATAGGAACAGTTATGAAATTTAAAACCAAACACTAATGTGTTAAAAAACACACACACACAAAATGCTGGCATAACTAAGATCAAGAGTCAATATTTTCTGACCTTAATCCACTCTCTGAGGGCATAGTCAAGCCTCTGTTAGCTCAGCCAATAGTCTATAGTCACAGACTACTTTCCCCAGTCACTATCCCAGTTGCTCCTCTGAAACCCTTATACTAGGTCTCTAAGATTCTGAACTAATTACTGGCACTTAAAAACAACAACAACATCGTCTAAAAGTTAACTTTAACTGATGCAAACAGCTTGCTACAAATTGCCTGTAACTTCTGGCATTTAGCCATGGTCAAATTTCCTTTGTTTCCCAATGTTCACCATCACTTAAGCATGACTAATGGACCAAAGATGATATCTAACTTAAGACAAAACCATAATTTGAATGACTGGGAACCAGTTTTTCTCTTCAATTAACAATTTGAGGTAAGATGAAGTTAAACTTTGGTAAGCATTTGAGCGGAATGCTAAGGTAGAATGTGCAGTTAATTTGATGTAAGGATATCCCAAATGTGTAAGGAAGTTAAAATATATATACTAAATCAATAATTTAAATTAATCAAGGAGACTTGAGTAGGCGGGAGTTAGTCCAGGAAGACCTACAGTGTGAGTGGAGGCTAGAGGAGAGAAAGAAAGAACATTCATGTAGACTTTCAGAGTTGCTGAGGTAATTCTGGCTCCAGCCTATCTTGATGGATTTCCATGAGTTCCGGCTGTATCTTTGTTATCAAGTCAATTTAGACCTATAATGGCTCTAGTGGCAAAGCAGCTCTGCCCCATAAGGTTTCCAAGGCACAGAATAAATACAGGACTGGTAACTTCAAGGTCAGCAACTCAGATTCACCAACTGCTGTCAGAAAGCCTATATTGTATTGCAATGAGTTGGAACTGACTTGATGACACACAACAATCGTTAAAGAATTGAACTGTCAGATCTTTCTTCCATAAAACAGCAATTAGGAGGATACAGCTTGCCTTTCAGTTAGCCCCAAGCATTTAACTGCTGTACCTCCAGAGTACCTTAGTTGTACACTCTGGGAATATGTCTTTTCCATGAGATAGCTGTAATGTTGCAATGTGCCATTCATTTTGTTAAAGTATTTTGAAGATATGTTTAGACCCTGGAACCTAAGGTAATTTGGTAAAACAAACAGCAAAAAGTGTTTCATTAGTTGCATGAATATTTTTTTCCTTTAATTACCACTTTTTAGATGTGTAACACCTTGGGAATTTTTATTGCAGCTATGCCTATGCTTAGGGTATCTTGTTATTTTATAAATTTCTTTTAAAATGCAATCCCAAGAAGAAACTTGGAGTTCATACTTGGGGTACCAAGATTAGGGCTATAGGATCAAGGATATCTATTGTGATGTTGTTAGGTGCTGTTGAGTCCGTTTAGACTCATGGCAACTCAATATATAAAAGAGTTGAACACTGTCCTTTCCTGAGCCCTCTCGCAATCATTGCTCTGTTTGAGCCCATTTGACCCCATTGTTGCAGCCACTGTGACAATCCAAGTGAAATATCTTTATATTAAAAAATATTCTTAAATAATTTCTATAGGCACTTCCAACCCTTGTGCAAAGTAATGCTGGAGAGCATGTTTTGTTGTGCCTTTTTATTTTTTTTAATTGCTGGCAATGAGAAATGTTTTTTTACATTCCTTGTAAATATAAATATATAGCAACAAACCACAAAGGAAAGAGTACAACTGATTACAGTTTTATTGTGCTTGTTATAAGCAAAATGAACATGATTTAGATTGGATGCTTCTGTAAAATTTCTGATGTTTAAAGAGAAAGGTAGTGTGATATAGTAACGAAAATACTGGGATATTAATAAATTTTTAGCACATCTGAATCGATCTAATTTTGTGATACAAAGGTAAATCAAAAACTCTGCTTGTCCTATGGATATGACATTATAACTGAATATATGCCATCAATTTATCTTTATGTGTTCAATCAATCAGTTCATAAGTAAATACATTTTGAGAGTCTATGATGTGACAGAAACTTGGATTGATATCTATACATGGAGTTTTTAGGGTAAGACAAAAGACAGATATTGAGTATATAATACCACATGATCATCTACTTTTAAATCATGCTAAAGATTTTGTGGTGTTATTAATTTAATGTCTATCTTTTGTATTAAACTGAAAATTCTCATACTTTAGACATATTATCAGCAGAGACCAGTCCCTGGAGAAAGACATCATGCTTGGTAAAGAGGAGGGTCATCAGAAAAGAGGAAGATAGCTAGCAAGATAGATTTGCACAGCGGTAGCATCAATGGGATCAAGTGTAACAATAATTGTGTATGTTGATGGTGCAGGATTGGACAGTGTTTCGTTCTGCTGTGTAAAGACTCAATGACACATAACAACATCAACAAATTTCAGGCTGGAACTGAAGAAACTGAAAACAAGTCCCGAATGCCTCAACATGACCTTAGGTATACTCCATCTGAATTTAGAGAGGATCTCAAGAACAGGTTTGATGCAATAAAAAACATAGCTTTCAATACCTAGAAAAATATTGTTGAAAAGAAAAAGAAATCACATATTTTTTCTAATGAAAAAACTTAAGCAAAGTTTCAAAAAGCCCCTATGACTAAGAATCTGGTAACCATAGTTCCAGTCCTACATATATCAGTGATACCCAGACTTAGAACATCATAGAGGAGAACTTTCAATTTAGTAGTCTTGGATTGTGTCTGAAAATATCTGTAAAACCTCCCCTCTTCAAACAAACATACACACACACTTCCTGGGGTGATAATAATAAATGATAATCAGGCTGCTGGTTGTTGTTGTTTGGGTTAGGTGCCATTGAGTCAGTTCAGACTCATAGTGACCCTATCTATGCACAACAAAACAAAACAGTACCTGGTCCTGTGCCTCCTCACAACTGTTTTTACACTTCAGTCCATTGCTGCTACCATTGTATCAGTCCATCTCTTTGGGGGTGAGGGTGTCTTCCTCTTTTTCGCTGGCACTCTTTGCCAAGCATGTCCTTCTCCAGGGACTGGTCTCTGCTGATACTATGTCTTAAGTATGAGAGATGAAGTTTCATCAGCCTTGCTTTTAAGGAACATTTGGCTATACTTTTTCCAACGCACACTTGTTTGTTCTGGCAGTCAAAGATACTTCAATATTCTCCTCTGACACCATAACACAAATGCATCAGTCTTTCTACCATCTTTTGTATTCATTGTCCAACTTACACATGCATATTGAGCTATTAAAAATAACATGACTTGGGGCAGGTGCACCTTAATCCTCAAACTAATATCTTTGCTCTGGAACAATTTAAGAGGTCCTGTGCAATGGATCTGCCAAATGCAGTATGTCATTTGATTTCTTAACAACTTCTTTCATGAGGGTTGATTGTGGATCCAAGCAAAATGAAATATTTAAAGACTTCTACCTTTTCTCCATTTGTCATAATGTTACTTGTTGGTCCAGTTTGAGGATTTATGTTTTGTTTTCATTGAGTCTTTGAAGTCTGTAGTCTTTGAACTTAATCAGTAAGAATGTAAGTCTTCTTCACTTAAAATTCTTATAAGTGAAAGCAAGATTGTATCACCTGCATATTTCAGATTGGAGGAAAACTCATCTTCCTCCAATCCTGATGCCACAGTCTCCTTCATATAATCCGTCTTCTTGGATTATTTCCACAGCAAACATTAAATAAGTACGGTGAAAGAACATAACCTTGGTAAATACCTTTCCTGATTTTAAACCCTTCAGAATCCTCTTGTTTTGTTTGGATGACTGTCTCTTGGTTTATGTACAAGTTCCAAATGATCTCTATAAGTGTTCTGGAATACCCATTCTTCACAATGTTATTTATAACTTGTCACGATCCACACAGGCTAAGGTCGTTGCATAATCAATATAGCATAAGTAAACATCTTTCTAGTATTTTGGGCTTTCAGTCACATTGCTGTTGTTGTTGATGCCTTTGAGTCCGTTCCGACTCATACATGGCAACTTTGTATAGGCTTTCCCGGGAGCGGCTGGTGAGTTTGAACCACTGAATTTGTGGTTCAAACTGAATTTGGGGTCCAGTGCTTTTGCTACAATGCCGCAATAGGAACTCATTATGTTAAATGACCCTGTACACTTCATCTAACCTTAATAGTAAATGTCAGAGGTTTGGATTCTGTGATTTCTAATGTGCCTTTTGGAACCTCTAGGTGGTGAAAATGGTTAGCCAAAGAGTTGGTGCTTAGAACTTACTAAGAGATACTTTGAAACAAAGGTCTGGCGATACGCTTCCAAGTGGTCGGTCACAATCTTGAAAATGCTATGTAGCAGTTCTGTTCTGCACACACATTGCCAGGAGTCAAAATTGACTTCACAGCAACTTGGAGGATAACCACAACCAAGTGCCTCTCAGGTTTCCATTTTTATGATCCTAGTAAAATCTCTTACCTAGTCCAGGGATTTCTTCCACAACACACTTGACAGACAACCCTTCAGCATCATTCAAAGATAGTTTGTGCCCTCTGGAGACTATTTATTCTATTGTTATAAAGCACTTTGTACTGAACAAAACTATTGCAACTTCCATTGATATCTCTAAGTTCTTCCCTTTTGAAAAAGTATGTTCTCTTGATTACCTGATATCCTTTCACATGCATAAGGACAGATCTCCTGGCTGAAAAGAATGAATAGATAATTGTCTTAAATAGAATACATTTTCATCCACATAAGCAATTTAAAGAAAGACAAGTTCTCAGAATCAATAAAATGGTGATCCACTAGAGAAGAAGAAAAATCAGTGAAGCACTTTAGCAGTCCTGTATCAATACATGTTTTTAGAGAAAATTTTGCCAAGAATACTGTGGAAAATTGTAGGAGTGTTACTGCCTCCCAACAGACAAAGTGTGGTAAATTCAAAAGTGAGAAATGAAAGACCGAAGAAAAACAATGAAAGTTGCATGTATTTGAGTAACTTAAAATTGAAAAATGTAAACTGCAGCATATTAGGGTAACATCCTATTAGTATCTTGGATATCTTATTTCTGTAGAGGAAAAAAACATTTAAAACAACGTTTTGACTATTTACATATGATTCAAATTGACTTCCATTCATATATAATGGCCACTGATTCATTTATATACACAAAAAATAAGAAACTGTTTCAAAACTAAAGGATAAATGATATGTGATAAAAGTGTATTTATCCATGAAAGTACGATTAAAGTAAAAATATACCAAATCCCAGAATGATAAATGTTAATTCAGATTTTAAAAAGGTCAGTTCTTATAACAATTTAATGAAAATATTAGTGAACTGCTTTTAAGTGCTGGAGTTACTAGTTTACTACAAATGTATATTTTATCATAACTCCTATATCTATGGAGTCCTGATGTGGTGCTGTAAAATAAGCACTGGATCAGCAGTTCAAACCCACCAGAAGTTCCTCAAAAACCCTATATATAGGGTCGCTATATGTTGGAGCCAGCTCAACAGCACTTAACAACCACATCCTATATTTTCAGTTTTATAACTTCTCTTTTATAATCTAATTTTCTTCCTTCTTCCTTCATTTTTTTTTTTTTTTTACTCCTACAAACTTAATATTTTCCTAAATACTCGTATTAGCACAGTTTACAAAATTGTTAGGTCAAAGGTAAGTCTTTCTTTTTTCTTTTTCCCCAAATATGTTATGGATTTTTTTTTTAATCTCTTGATATTATTGATCAGTTTTGCTGCCTTCAATTCTCTATTTTTTAGTTCAAGGACTTTAAAATATCCTTTTCTTATTCTAACTCTGTCTTTCTTTCAAGGGATTTTCTTCTTTCATTTGTCCTTCCCCAAAAATCTAACCAATTCTTGTCATTTTTTTAAATACAAAATCCATAATAGTCATTCTTTAATATAAATCTCCATTTTTATTCTCTCACTCAACTCTAATCCTCTATCTCCAACCCTCTCCTCTACATTTCACTTGGATGTCAGTCTGTTATCTTATAGACTCCAAGGGTGTTAGGGTTCCAACATCCCTAGGTTCTTCTAGTTAAATCTCCTCAAGTTCCAGATAAAGGTATTACCTGAAAAAAGAAGCATTTTCAGTTATATTGTAGGGATAGGATAAAACTAACACAAAATTTCTCTATTTTCCAGTCCTTAAAATATATTGAAATGCACCACAATGGAATACTGTTCTGCCTCACTCATAGCTGAATATACACACACATTTATTAGTTGATAAACTCTATATTAAATGTTCAAGTGTACAGATTATATATTATTATGGGAGTTAACGTTTTGAAAGGGCATAGTTCATAAGTAATGTGTCAGGTAAACTGGGCTCCCTCTCTCCTTCAGTCAAAGTCAAAAGATGTAGTATCTCATCGTTGGGGAAAGGTTACAAGTATTTCTCATTTCCTCTCCCCTGCTCTAAATGGCAGGGTCAAAATTACCTTTGAGTGGGCTAGAAACCAGAAGGCTCTCATCCTAACCCCATCTACCACAGGCAGAGATTTTGCCTCAGGCTTTGCAGGCTGAGAATATTAGGGTCCTGATTGTCTTCATCCAAGCTCACTTGTAGGAGAGAAGAAGCAAGGTGAGAAGTCAAAAGAGGCAAGGTGAGAAGACAGCTTATCGCATCACATAATCCCCTGCACATAAAAGAAGGGTGTTCCCCAAGAAAAATGAGTCTTCAGCTCGAGAACAGTAGCTCAGATGTTTACCCAATTCAAGAAGCGATCAATGAGAACAAAGAATTTAAAAACTCTCTCCAAAGAAAGTGAAGTTATTTGAAATGGAATGTGAGATTTTCAATCTTAAAGGTCCTTTAAAAAAACCTATGAAGAATTGGTGGTGTCTTGTAAGATTTTGCTTAAGAAAGAAAGAAATGCTCAGGTTTGGTAAGCAGAAACTCTCTTAGCTTATTGTAAGGTAGCCACTGGAAGGCATTCAAGCAAAACCTCAAGACACCATTTTAGTATTGGAGAATCAATACTATTATAAAATTAGTTTAAATGTTAGCTTCCAATTATTTAGATTTCAGACTTTTGTCTTTAACAAGTGGTTTGGGGGCAGAAACTTGATCACTTTGAACTCAGAAGAGGTCCCCTATAACTAAGGTCCAAATTTAGTAGTAGTGAGCAGTGTCTAAGCAGGTTGCTCAGTCTTCAGAGAGTAAACAAGACCTTTTGCTTCTGTCTTCTTCTCTTATAATGAGCAGAAATCCTTGAATTTATATATCCTTTGTCCTGATGTGGGCACCTATGTTTTGCTGCCAGTTAAAGAATTTTTGTATGACATTTATGTTTTGTTAATTTATATAGTTGACCCTTGATCAACACAGATTTGAACAGTACAGACCACGTATCTATGAATTTTTTTTTTTTTTTTTCCCGTAGATGCTGCAGTGAACTCAAGTGTTAGGAGTGTCTGCTAAAATGCTGTGTGAAACTAACCATCTCTGCTTTTCTGCAATAACTGATAAAGGCCATCTTAACCTTAGTGATGAACTGCTCAAGCATAGAAGATTAGGGTTGTATGGCTTTTTATAGTATACTCATAACACTTGAATTCACCTCAATATCAATGGGATAAATAATTTATGTATAAGTAGGCCCATGAAATTCAAGTGCATGTTGATGAGCAGTCAACTACTAGTTATATGTGGATTTTCAAAGGCATGGGAGGTTGGACCCACTAATTTCCATATTGTTCAAGATCAATTGCATTATGTTTTATTGCCAATTAGAGAATTGTTATATGACATATTTATATTCTTGTTTACTGCATATTTTGAAGCCAAATTGATTCATTTCAAATTGTAGGAACTGTTTAGAGGCATTTTTATGTTTCATTAATTTATAGATTTGATTAATGGTACATTCTGCTATCAAAGAATTCAAGTGCCTAGCCCAATTTAGGGAAGTTACTTATGACCTGTTTCACACATTTTGTTATTTATTTTCAAAGTTAGAAAAATATTCTAACAACTTATAATTAATGGTTAAACAGTGTTATAAAAATATATATGTTCATATTTCTAAGTTCGGAAGTTCTCTATTTAGAAATTCATGTTATTAATGTCTTATACACATGTTTGAAAGGAGCTCTGGTAGCGTAGTGGTTACGAATCGGGCTGCAAGCCGCAAGGTCAGCAGTTCGAAACTACCAGCAGTTCCAAGGGAGAAAGATGAGGCTTTCTGCTTCCGTAAAGATTTACAGCCTCGGAAACCCTGTACAGGGTCGCTATGAGTCGGCATCGACTCCACGGCACATAACAACAACAACAACAACAACACATGTTTGAAAGCATTATAAAACTTCTTATCAGTGTAGAAGCATTATACAAGTATGTATAATAGTGATTTGCACATATGTGTTTTAAGAACATCACAAAATCAGATGTGATTTTAGAACATATAAAACAGATGGTGAACAATTAAGAGGAGACTGGAAGCTCCATTAGTATCAAAGCTAAACTTTAAGTCAGAGAGTTTACCAGAGAGAAGAAGGGAAACAGAAAGGAAGGTCAGACCCAACCTCAAAAACTTGCCTCAAAAACTCTTTCTAAAAGGGTATTAATTGAACTGCATGAAAACATGGAGAAATTTATGCTCCAGACTTTGCTAAAAACAACAGAGACGTCAACACATTACTAGTGATGTCTGCGACAATGTCTGTCAGTAGGCAAATTGGTTGCACAAGACTTCTTTATAATGTAATAGAGAAAATGTATCAATTTGAGGACTAAAGTAAGCTTGACTCAAGCCATGGTGTTTTCAATCACCTCATAGATGTATGAATAGAAAGTTGTATACATAGAAAGTTGTACTATGAATACAGAAGATCCTAGAAGAAATGATGCATTTGAATTATGGTGTAGGAAAATAATATTAAAGGAACCATTGACTGTCAAAACAACAAACAAATCTGTTCAGCCAGATGCTCTTTAAAGGTCAGAATGGCAAAATTTGCCTCTCATAGTTTGAACATGGTTACAAGAGGTACATGGCCAAACTATGAGAGACAGGATATCATGCTTGGTAAAATGGAGGATAACCTAAAAAGAGGAAGAGTCCCAACAAGATGGATAGACACAGAGACAGCAACAATGGGCTCAACTGTAACAATAACTGTGAGGATGGTGGGAAACTGATTTGAGGGCAATAACCAAACAATAACATTTTGGGTGCAGTGTCAGTTGAGGAAAACAGAGTAGCAGAAAGATCAGAGGAGGAGACAGTCAGATTCCTGGTAAAACCCTTGTCACCCCAGATTGAGCGCAAGCATAAAGTGAAATTGTGGCTCCATGTGGTGCTGTGGGCTAGTGCACAGGACCACAAGGTCAGTTTGAACCACAAGATTGGCAATTCAAATTCACTAGCTGCTCCTTGGAAACTGTATATAGGATCGCTATGAATCAGAACTGACTCAATGGCACTTAACAATCACAACAACAAGAAACAGGAGTTTTATACTGAGAAACAAATTATTATTTCCAAAAATAATATAGTGAAGTCTGTGAACAAACAAAACAGCCGAATGATAAAAACAATATTTACTCGCCCTGACAAACAAAACAGCATCAATGAAAAAAGTCTAGGGAATGTGCACAGGTGAAACACTGTTATTGTTGTTAGGTACCCTCCAATGGGTTCAGACCCACATCAACCTTATGTACAACAGAATGAAATACTGCTCAGTACTGCACCATACTCAAAATTGCTGCTATGCTCGAACCCATTGCTGCTACCACTGTGTTAATCTATCTCATTAGAGGGCTTCCTCTTTTTCTCTGGCCTCCAATTTACCAAGTATGAATGATGTCTTCCTCCAGGTACTTGTCCCTTCTGATAATAAGTCCAAAGTATGAGAGATGATATCTGTTCATCTTATCTTCTAAGGAGTGTTCTAGTTTTACTTCTTCCAATACAAATTTGTTTGTTCTTCTGGCAGTATATTGTATCATTAATATTATTTTCCAACACCATAACACAAATGCACAAATTATTCTATGGTCTTTGTTTCTCATTGTCCAACTATTACATGCATATGAGGTTACCAAAAGTATCATGGCTCGGTGCACTTTAGTCCTCAAATCTTTGCTCTTGAACACTTAAAAGAGGTCTTGTGCAGCATATTTGTCTAATATAATATGGCACTTGATTTCTTGACTGTACTTCCATGAGTGTTCATGGTGGAGCCAAGCAAAATGAAGTCTTTGACAACTCCAATCTTTTCTTCAGATGTCAGGATGATACTTATTAGTCCAGTGGTGAGGATTTTTGTTTTCTTTACATGAGGTACTACCCATACCAAAGGCTATGGTCTATGATCTTCATTAATAAGAATATTAAGGTCTCTTCACTTTCAGCAAGCAAAGTTTCATCATCTGCATATTGCAGGTTGTTAATGTAGCTTCCTGCAATCCTGGAGTTCTTGTGTGTGTGGCACCATGGAATAAGCACTCAACCTCAAGGTCAGTTTGAACTACAAGTCTACAGTTCAAACTTATCAGTCACTCCTTGGAAACCCTAAACGGGGTTGCTATGAGTCAGAATTGACTCTATGGCACATAACAACCTCCAATCTTGATGCCATATTTTTCATCATATAATCAAACTTCTTGTATTATTTTCTCAGCATACAGATTCAATAAATATGGTGAAAGGATATAACTCAGGCACACACCTTTCCTGATTTTATACCATCCAGCTTCACCTTGTTCTGTTCCAATGTATGTGTTGTGGTCTATTTACAGGTTCCTCAGGAGCACAATTAAGTGTTCCAGATGTTTTCTCTACAATGTTGTCCATAGCTTGTCATGATGCAAATGGTTGAAGGCCTTTGCATAGTTAATTAAGCACAGATAAATACTTGTCCTGGCGTGGTGCTGTGAGTTAATATGCTGGACCGCAAAGTCAGTTTGAACTGCAAGTCAATGGTTCAAGCTCACCAGCCAAACACTCCTAGTAAACCCTATATAGGGTTGCTATGAGTTGGAACTAACTCAATGGCACTCAGCAACAACAACAACAACAAACACTATTCTGGTATTCTTTTTTTTCAGCCAAGATCCATCTGATATTACTAATGGTATCCCTCATTCCATGTCCTCATCTGAATCTGGCTTGAACCTCTGGCAGTTCCCTGTCAATGCACTGCTGTAGCCATTTAAAAAATATATTTAATAAAATTTTACTTGCGTGTGATATTGTCTATTAGTTTGTTACACTGTGGTTGCTGTAACACTGGAAGCTATGCCACCAGTATTTTGTTTATCTGTATGATTATCCGTTGTGGACAGGTTTCAGCTGAGTTTTAGACTAAGGCAGACTTAGAAGGAGAGGCAGACTACTTTTAAATTATAAGACATTGAAAACTTTATGAATAACAAGGAAACACTGTTAGGAACAGAATATCGAATATTGAAACGTGATGAATAGCACCAGAATATTGTCAAGTATAGTGCCAGAAGGTGAGTGTCTCAGGTTGAAAAGATCTCAAAATATTATAAGGAAGAACTGTCTCCTCAAAGTAAAGTTGAACATGATGACACGAGTGGAACAAAACTTTCAGGGCCTTCATTTGTTAATGAGGCACAACTCAGAATGAGGAGAAACTGTTATAAACAGCCATTAATAATTTGAAAAATGAAATGCATGAAGTATGACTCTTAAGAACCTTGGACATTGTAAAAAATGAAATGGAACACATAAGCATTGACATTCTAAGCATTAATAAGCTGAAATGAACTGGTATTGGCCATTTTGAACCTATCATTTATATGGTTGGCTATGAAGAGAATGACAAATTGAAGGCAAATGGCATCACATTCATCATCATAAAGAACATTTCAGTATGTATCTTGAAGTATAATACTGTCTGAGAGAGAAGAATATGTATATGAATACAAGGAAAACTAATTAATACAATTATTATTGATATATATGTACTATCTACTAAAGAGACTAAGGAGCTTTGGTAGCATAGTGGTTACAAATTAGGCTGCGAACCGCAAGGTCAGCAGTTCGAAACTACCAGCTGTTCCGTGGGAGCAAGATGAAACTTTCTGTTCCCATAAAGATTTACAGCCTCGGAAACCCTATGCAGGGTCGCTATGAGTCGGAAACAGCTCCACGGCACATAACAACAACAACAACAACTAAAGAAATTGATGAGGAACTTGAAGACTTCAACAAAATTCTTTAGTCTCATTAAAATAGTAAATTTTTAGAGTGAACCATTATATTATTGACAGATCTAGAAGGCCATGAGAATGCTTCTTCTATAGCTGCCTTGACTTCCCCTGTAGCTTGGAGTTTTTATACCCTCCTGGATATTAACCCATTTGTTTCTGTCACATTACTTTCTTGGAGTTTAATTCTCTTTTCCCTCCAGGACTGCAATTTCATTCTGCCAGCTCAGGGCCCTTTACACACTGGGTGGGAGAAACTCACTTTTTCTCTTCAGATAAAGGGTAGTGTTATTGAAGAAACCTGGAGCCAGACATTTTCTTTAGATTTCCTCCTTCCAACGTGTCCCTTTCTTCTGAGTTTTAATCAGCAGTATACCACTGTGTCCTTCAGCTACATTTCCCGGGAGCATGTACACAAGGGAGAAGCTTGACAGGGCAGTAATGATTGGGAACAATGGTAGAAAAAGTTTAAAACATATTAAAATCCTTCTCTCATTCCCTACTGTTATTTTGTTATTAGTGTTTATTATTAGACCCATTTCAAGTGGAAGTAGTGTCCTGGACCCTCTGCCAGATATTCTTAAAGGTGAAGTCTATCTCATTATTCTTTGGACCTGACAACCTGCTGGAGTTGTGTTAGAAAAGTACTAATTCTAATAAGGCAGGAGGTAAAGCTTTGTTTAACATATAATCCTCCCTTTAAAAAGAAATCAGGACAATGAAATGATATACGATGGAATGAATGTAAAACTAAAGTTCTCTCATGTAAACTATCATATAATTCACAATAAAACATTAAAAAAAAAAAAAGCAATCAGATATCTTCATTACATTCTTTTCCAGATATATTCAAACAGTTCCATCTTGGAAAAAAAGGGATTAAGTCAGAGTGTTCAACCCATAGCAGGAGAGAGAAGATTAACATAACAGTACTTTAGTAACAGTTTGAAATTAGAGGAAGAATCTAAGGCTGGTTGTTCTCCAGGATATCTCTTGATTCACATTTGGTGAATCTTGGCTTTGAGGCCCATGAGTTTGAGAGTGGTGGACATGGTCATCATGATCTCTGAAGGTCCTGTTACCTTCTCTTCTAGTTGGGACTCAGGTTCACCTTTCCAAGTCTTGAGCAGAACATGATCTCCAGTCTGGAAAGGGTGCAAGTTACAGCAAAATTGGCAGTTCAATTCCACTAGTTCAACATGCCATCATGATGTATTGATCATTACTGGTGATTGGAATGCAAAAACTGGAAACAAAGAGGAAGGATCAGCACTGGAAAATATGGTCTTGGTGAGAGAAATGATGGTGGAGATGGCATGATAGAATTTTGCAAAACCAATTACTTCTCCATTGCAAATAACCTTTGACAAAAAAAAAAAGAACCCTATTTATTCTATTAACTAATTCTTGTGACACAAATTTTCAGGTTATAGAATAAATCCATCAATTCCTGGAGCCTTGGTTTTCCCCAATGTCTTCCGTGCAGCTTGGACTTCTTCCGTAAGTACCACTGTTTCTTGAGAAACCCTATACAGGGTCACTATGAGTCAGAACAGTCTCCATGGTACTTAATATTA
>NW_006408542.1:28035460-28045431 GCF_000296735.1 Chrysochloris asiatica | reverse complement strand
AAAATGACCACAGCTGTGGAAAAATACTGTGGAAATGTTCTATGTCATCAGCCAAAATAAGGCCAATGGAAGACTGTGAAACATACCAGCAACTGTTCACATGCAAGTTCAGGCTGAAGCTGAAGAAAATTAAAACAAGTTCATGATAGCGAAAATATGACCTTGTGCTTATCACACTTGAATTTAGAGATGATCTCAAGAACAGATTTGATGCAGTAAACACTAATGACCAAAATCCAGAAGAGTTGTGGGATGACGTCAAGAACATCTTACAGGAAGATAGCAAAAGGTCATTAAGAAGATAAGGAAAAAAGAAAAAAACAAAATGGATGTCATAAGAAGTTCTGAAACTTGCTCTTGACCGTAGAGATGCTAAAGCAAATGGAAGAAATTAGGAGATTAAAGAGCTGAACATAAAATTTCAAAAGGCAGCTTGAGAAGAAAAAGACAAATATTATAATGAAATGTGGAAAGATCTAAAGTTAGAAAACCAAAAGGGAATAGCACACTCAGCATTATCAAGCTAAAAGAACTGAGGAAAACCACTCAAGCCTAGATGTACTATGCTACCTAAATTGTTCAGTTCCTAATATTTGTGGAAAAATATCACAAACTTTAATTTCATTTTTAAATGAACTTTTTCAAGCTCACTTGTATATGTGTGGGTATGTTGAGAGACTTGAAAAAGTTCGTGAAAGAATTAACTAACTTTTAATTACATTTTTCAAAGAACTATCTGGAGACCACTCATATATAATGCAATGAAGCAGAAAGTGTGATGCATACACAGGAAAAAATGCAGATTATAGAAATTTCCCATGAAAGGGTACAGATGTCTGACATAACTAGCAAATATTTTAAAGCAGCCATTATAAAAATGTTGAAAGAACTAACAAACAAAATTGCCTAAAAATGTAAAGGAGCATAATAACTATATATCATCAAATACAGTATCAATAAATGACTGAAATAAAATAAAGCTAAATGGAAAATCTAGAGTTGGAAAGTGTAATAACTGGAATGAAAAATCTAGTAGATGTCCTCAGTAATATATTTTAACTGTCAGAAGATAGTTACTCTGAATATAAATTAATAGGGATTATATGATCTGAAGCAGAGAGAAAGGGAATGAAAATAAAAAAGTCACAGAGAAATGTTAAACACTTTTAAGCACAAGATGACATGCATAGTAGGAGAACTAGAAGAAAATGGAGAAAAGGGCAGGAAAATATGCAATTGAATAATGGCATAAAACTTCATAAAAAGCGTAGATCCACACTTCAAAGAAGCTCAGTGAATTTCAAGTAAAATGAAAGCAAAGATATCCGCATACAGACACATCATAGTAAAATGGAAAAGAAAAAAAAGAGAGAGAGAGAAAGTTTTGAAAGCACCAAGAAAAAATCGCATCACATACATGGAACTCCGCTAAGTTGAACAATGGAATGTGTAATAACATATTCAAGGGAAAGAAAGAAAAAGAGAGAGAGAGAGAAAGAACGAAAAAGAGAGAAAGAGAAAGGAAGGAAAGAAACAAAGAAAGAAAGAAAAAAAGGAAGGAAAGAAACAAAGAAAAAAAGGAAGGAAGGAAGTAAAAAAGAAAGAAGGAAAGGAAGCAAGAAAACTTAAAAACAGTCAACATTGAATCTTATATCCAAGAAAATGAATAAAAATTAAAGGTAATCCTAGATGAACAAAATACTTTGAGATGGAGGGCTCTCTTAGAACAATTCTGTGCTTTGTGTGTGCATGCATGTAGGTGTTTTCATGTGTATTTACATGTGACCTGGATCTTAGTCTATTTTTTCCAAAGCGCCTTGGCTCACTGCCTGCATGTCTTGTCCTAATCAGTCCTCTTGTCTAACGTACCAGAAAGATGATTAAACGCCATCTTCTATGATGCCTAATTGAGCTACTGAAAACATATGCATGTTGCCAACACCATAGCTTTCACTTGTTTCACCTCTTTCAGCTTGGCAGCAAATACAAAACTTCTGCCATAGGTTTGTTTAAAGAAGAGTTCATCATTCCAGTCAGTTATGACAATAACAACAATAATAAAAATGGCACACTCAGTGTTACATGTAACACTGGGCATGTAACAATTGTAGAAGTGGGCATGTAACAATTGTAGAAGAAGGACCAAATTTGGTCACATCACCTTGGCCTCATTTCATTCATGCCATACGTAAAGCTAATACTGAATTTTAACACATTCAGAGTGCTAGACTATACTGAGCTCTAGTCTCAATTGTAACGTGTTAAAAAATGAATGTTTTTTCCCAACCCAAAATGCTTTTTGTAACCTTGAATATATCAAGACCAAAGAGTAAAATTAGGCATTTTTTTAATAAATGTTTTATTGTGAATTATGTGATAGTTTACATGGGAGAACATTAGTTTTGCATTCATTCTATCGTATATCATTTCATTATGGTTACAATCCCCTCCATGCACCATCAACCAACCAGAGTATACCCTACAAGATTGCCCCCCGGGTCATCAACACACAGCCCCTCTCCCTCTCTGGATCTCAAGTCCCCAGCTGTTCCATCTCTCCACGTCATCATCTCTGCCTCCATCTCAGGCATCTGTAAGAAAATTATTGTGTAGCTGATCTGAGTAGTTAGATAAAAATGAAAGTAAACCTAAAAATGTGTGAATATGTATAATGCAACTGGTCATTACTTATATAGCAAACTTAGTTCTTTTTCATGAATACTTTTTCTCCCAATAAAAAATCCTAACCATTCACTTATCTGCTAGCTATTTCCTCTTAACTTGTTGACTTGACTCCTGTACAACACCACAGACAATAGTTTTTTTGATTACCCTAGAAAACAGTGTCTATATTCAGTGATAATTTTATTATATAAATTTATATCTATGAATGCACATTTAAACAATTTTTATGTATTTTAAAAAAAAACCAACTTTTTCCATTATTTTAAATACTTGTATTTAAAATAATGGAAAATGTTGTTGTGTTTACTAAATAGGAATTCATATTTCCAGGCAAAATCAAAGCTCACATGCTTTCTTTGCCTATTTCACATTGAAAAATCATGTCATAAGTGTAGTCTTTACAATAACAACAACCATTGGTTCTCCCTGGACTATACAGACACCATTACTGGACTCTTGCAAGCATATTTGTCCAAATGGGCTACCTACAGCTCCGCTGTTTGAGGTCTATCCCAGCTTTGTGGGGCTTACAGCAACCCCACTGTCATCGATAGTGACTGGTGGACCCACTTTAGTAGACATGAGGTCCAGAAATGGGCAGATGAAATTGTGTGACATTTTCATCTCTCATATAATCCTACTGCTGCCTGAGTGGTAGAATTCTGAAGCAAACTCTATGGCATGGCATCCACTCATTACAACAGTGGACATAGAGGCTACCAGAAGCTCTGCCATGCATCAATGAATATCAGCTCAGACTTGGCCCAGTGCCTATCAATTACTGACACAAAGACCACAGGCAACCAGGAAGATTCAAGTCTCCATGCTGGAAGATTATCTGTTACTAGTGACTGGGGATTCCAAAAATGTCTTCTTATTGCTGCCCCAGCAGCTAGCCCCAATAAGTTCCATTGCTACTCTTCCCTGGAAATGTCAAATTGACCCCTGATGGCTTGATTTTGTGGCTCTTTGAGGATGAGGGAAATATGTAGCTGTCCAAGCGTCACCTTGGTTCCATCCTGTGCTTCCAAAGTTAGTTTCTCTTATCTCTTTGTCCTTTTGCCTTTAATGTCTACAGTAACATCTTTGCCAGGTGGACCACCATGATTACTGATGTAGAGAGCTAATCCTATTTCAGGGTATGTGGACAACTCCCCACCTACCACCTCAGCTTGTAGTGGAAAATCACCCCTACAAACACCAGTGCCTTGACTTTATGGTGTATTATTCTCTTATATATCAATTGTGGAAATCTTATGCCTGGGAGTAGTACTCTGTTGTAGTATATATTGTAGCTGTGGCCTTTGGTCTGAGGGACTGTGCAGAAGACTAAAGGTAAGACTATAAGAGTCATTAGGGGCATTAGGGAAGAATGCAGGGACAGAAGCTGAGCTCTCCAAAATGTCCACATTAATGTCAACCCAAGAGAAATTCCCTGTCATTTGTCCTTTACTGTATATCCTTGACTATGTATAATGAAACTTTATGATACATGAATTAGCTACTTATTTACTAGTGAACAGTAAGAAGCTGGTGCAAGACGTTTTTTCTCTGAGTCTAGTCTGGAGATAGGACTCTCCTCCCTCTTTCCTGGAATGAGAGTCTTGGTTACCACATAATATAAAGTGGATACTCAAGCTCCCCCTTCCCCTGGCATGCAATCTTGACTGTCCATCCAGGCCCCCTGGAAACATTGCTGTTTTCATCCCAGTTAGTAAGTTTCCCTGTTTGCAAACCATCTCTCTCTCTCTCTCTCTCTCTTTTTTTTCCTGAAATAAACTACTATCTCTTGATAAGTTTATAAAAACTGACTCATGGTGACTATTTTTGTCTCTTGGCAACCTCATACACAGTAGGATTCTCTCTTCTGGGTTTTAACCTAAACTACCCTTTTGACATCAGCAATGATATAGCTTATTCTACATTCTATTTTGAAATGACTTGAAATTTTGACAGCTTCCTGACACTATCTTCAGCAAAAGTTTACTTCTGTGTAATAGTGATGACTTTTAATAAGAAAGCATATTTGTTTTCTTTGCAGTAATGTCTAGGGAGGAGTGGTACATAAGCTATAATTTAAAGAGCAAATAAAACTAGTAATATGAAAAGATGAGTAAAAGATAGAATTTTGAATCTTACTGTTCCATGTGTTCATAAGAGTGGTATGTGCTATATTCCATACCTATATAAGAGAACGTGTTGCAAATTATAAGTACTGCACATTTTTATTGCCAAAAATGAGTCAAGAAAGAAGAGGGGAGATAATAAATGGGAGATGAGATTAAGGAGGGTCTTCATTTGGATATTTTCCAAACCAGAGTCTGAGGCAGAGACTTGTAGATAACTTATTTGGAAGATGACCCTAGGTATAGTAGTGAAAGGGCAGAATAGTGATTTAGGCAAGAAGGAAAAACAATGTGAGAGCAATGTATGAAGGTCAGTCCATTGTATAATGGGGATTCCATTATATATGAGGCCTCCTAAGAAAGAAAACAGTATTTTCCAGAACTGTCTTGAAGGAAGGTAGGCTGGAGCATTTATCCACAGACACTGGACCCCTAACAACTATGGTCGTCTATGGCTGTTAACTCCTCCATACTTAGAGGTTATACCAAGCAACTCTCTAAGTCTGGCACCACTTTTCACCCCAGGAGGAGAATGAACCAGGCTAGAAATCAAGTAAGAATCTTGCTGTGTACACTTGAAATGAGAAGCTATCACTGTGAAATGAATTGTAGTTCATATAAAACTGTCGCCAAAAGCTGTAGCTGATAGCCGAAATGGGATAAGGAAATATAACATGGGTACTGGTACAGATAAATAAGCACATATCAAGCCATAAAGGGTATTACATACCTTGTTAGGGAGCATGGCATTAGTCTATTTACCTTTATGCACTGGTGTTCTGAGATTAAGGAAGTAAAATCACCATATGTGAATTTTTTGGACATAGAATATTCTTGGCATATGATAGTTGTTTTTGTTGTTAAGTGCCGTTGAGTTAGTTCCAACAAATAGTGCCACTGTATAGGGTTTCCAAGTAGTGGTTAGTGAGTTTGAACTGCCCACCTTGTAGTTCAAACTGACTTTGCAGTCTGGCGCATTAACCCACAGTGCCACACCAGGATTCCTGATAGACATATTAAAATTTCAAAACCCAGTTTATATTAATTTTATAATTATTTCATTGTTCATAGTCCAATTTAAAGATGTGTCACTTGGAGAGCAGCTTACATTTTCTTCTTATTATTATTTTTAACAACCAATAATAAATACTTCTTAAGACTAAATTAAATATAATAACCAAAAAGAGTTCCTAGGAAATATTTATTTTTTGAAAGTAAATCATTACCCTGATGTATTGGTAAATGGTGACTATTGATAAACTGTACTGAAATGCATCTGCTTAAAGCAATTGTTTATCAGTAACAGTTTGCATGTTGGCTAGGGTAACCTGACCTAGGATGGGCTTGGCAGAACAAATCTATCCTTTGCGATCCTCATCATACCCCTTGGTTCAGCGGGATGGACCAAATATGTTCTTCTTTAGGGCCTATCTGAAATATAAAAACAGCATCAAGAACAATAATATGCATAAATATATTAAGGGATTTCAAAAAATTTATTTTAAATGGAACTAAAAGATAATAGAAAGTTTTTCACAAACTTTTAAAGACCCCTCATGCAAAGTCTAGGCTTGGAACTGGTTCAGCTTCATGTTTGTACTATTCTATTGTCCCAGCAAACTAGGGGACAAAGTCTGAAGTTAAAGGGCAAGGAAAAATATTATAACTCTTTACTGTAAGTCACATGGAAAATACAGTGTGCCATGCAGGTTGAGACAAAGAATCGTGGTCAGTAACACTATTTACAACATTGTATTATTTTTCTAGAGTTACCTTAACAAATTCCCACAAAGTTGAGGACTTAAAACAGCAGAATTTTATTCTTCCACCAATGTGGAAGACAGAAACCTGAAATCAACTTTATCATTTTGTAGCCTCTAAGAGAAAATCTATTCCATGCAACTCTCCAAGATTTAGGGGACTGAAGGCAATACTTGCTGTTTTTTGGTTTACAAGCATGTCACTCCAATCTCTACAGCCATCTTTATGTGGCATTCTCCATGTGTGTCTTCATGTGGCATTGTCCATGTGTGTCACTCTGTATTTTCTCCTTTTTCTGATTCTTAAAAGACACTTGTCATAAGATTTGGACTTCCTTTAAACAGGATGATATTATCTGAAGATTATCACCTTAACAGCATCAGCCAAGACCCTGATTCTACATAAAGCCACATTCTGAAGTTCTAGGTGGATATATCTTTTGTAGGATTATTTAACCCTCTACATACACACACAAATATAGTGTATTCAACTGTGTTTGTTTTTCACAATTGGAATCACCATTTCCCATTTAGTTTTTAATTTTTCCACCTGAATTTTAAACACTATTAAAGTCGTATTAAGTCCTCAATAATTAATTAGGATTCAAATAACACAGCTATTATCAATACTTAAATCAATTTCTTAAAATTATCTGTCTATCTATCTATCTATCTATATATGTTGTTCTTAAGTGCCAAGTTGATTTCAACTCATAACAACCCTGTATAGGGTTTCCAAGGAGTGACTTGTGAGTTTGAACTGCTGACCTTGTAGCTCAAACCAACTTTGTAGTCCAGTGAATTAAGCTGCAGCGCCACAACAGGACACACACACTCTCTCTTCATTCTCTCTCTCTCTCTCTCTCTCTCTCTCTCTTTCTCTCTCTCTCTCTCTATCTATCTGTGTATCCACCCTGCCATCTGACACATTTTGCTAAGAAGCTGGTGACAATAGAAATTAATCATATATACACACATATATAATAATAATGTATGGAGTCCTGGTACAGCACCATTGGATAAGCACTAGACCTCAAGGTCGGTTTGAATCATATAGTCAGCAGTGCAAACTCACCAGCCACTAATCAGAAACCCTATACAGGGTCACTATGAGTCTGAACTGACTGGAGAGCACACAACAATGTCAGTGTAATATAAAAGAGTCCTGGTGTGGCATCATAGGATAAGCACTCAACATCAAGGTCGGTTTGAACCTCAAGGTCGGCAATTCAAACTCACCAGCCACTCCATGGAAGCCCTACACAGGGTTGCTATGAGTTAAAACCATATGCAGAAATATATTAAGGGATTTCAAAAAATTTATTTTAAATGGAACTAAAAGATAATAGAAAGTCATTAACCACAACAACATGCAATATAAGGAGCCCTGGTGGTGCTATAGGATAAGTGCTGGCCTACTAACCACAAAGTAGACAGTTCAAACTCCCCAGATGCTCCTCAGAAAAAAAATATGAATTGTGATCGACTAAATGTAAGTGGGTTTTATTTTCAATGTAATATACATAGCTTTGTTTTAAATTAAATGGATGATGAAAAACCTCATGCAGATAATAATGGTACAATATAAGCTACTCTATTTTACATGTTTTGAAGACATAATTCAGTTCTGGACCCACAAAAGTATCCCAAAAAAAAAAAAAAGCTCTGTGTTTTATAGCACATCAAAGCCTGGTGGTTTGATAAACCTTTCAGAAAAGTAAAGAGCAAAAACACCAGCAATAAACACGCTAACTAAAAAAACAGCAGTAAACATCCTAACTAAAACCTAGGGAGTTCCTGGAAGTGTTTGAACAAAAACAGATAAGGGATTTGGTTGGTCGTAATCTCTATGTCTTCTACCAAAATATACAGCAAAATTGTGGACTAAAGCAACTCTGTAGCAAAAAGTGCAATACTCAGTCTGATTGCAGTTTACAAAGTATTATCAGTCTAGAATGACATAGGACAAATTCAACATTTGGCAACTGTTATTGAAAGTTGTGTTGCACTGTAGGATAAGCACTGGACTGTTAACTGCGAGTTTGGAGATTCAGACTTACCAGTTGCTCCTCAGAAACCCTAGACAAGGTTGCTATGAATCACAACTAACAGGATGGCACTTAACAACAATAACAACATAGAAAGTGTGGTATCTTCAAAGTGTGGTATCATTGGACTGACGGCAATGAACAGAGTATAAGTCATTCCAGTTGCAAATGAAGTGCTAATTATGCACATATATAATGTTGTTGTGTGCCACAGGAGTGACTGGCAGGTTTGAACCACCAACCATTCTGTTAACAGTTCAGTGCTTATCCTACAGGGCCACACCAGGACTACACATATATATTAATGTGTTTTTATTTTAATATTTGTTTATCGACTTTAACCCAAAACTGTATAAAACCATTTTTCAAGTTTTGGTATAATGACAGAGAAATATATTCACTGCTATGTGGAGTGATATAAAAATCTTCCTTTTCCTTTTAAACCAAAAATACCCCCTGAATTCTTCTCAAAACGAAACAGTTTAACAAGTAAAGAATGTCTGCCTTGAGCACTGTGTTCTTTAAAGAACTATGAGATATGAGATCAAGTTTACAACAATTCAAAAGATTAAATAGGAACCCTAGGGGACAGTGAGTTTATGTTAATGAGGTAGGAACAACTGACTCAGAAAAGGAGGGTGAGAATGATTGCACACAACTCATAGAATAATCAATATCACTAAATTGGACATGCAGAAACTTGCTATGCTTTCTGTGTATATTCTCAACAAAATGAAATGATAAGAATAAAAGAAAGGTGCATTAAACTTATGATTAATTTATTTCAACAAAATAATTTCAGTGTTTCAAGCTGCCTACTATTGAAGGAAAGAAGATATTTTGAGAACACAGCCTCCTTGCTTTTTGGATAATATTTAAAAGTTAATATCCTGAGCTTGCCAATCCATCTCACTGAGAATCTTCTTCTTTTACTCTGACTCTCCACCTTACCAAACATGATAAACTTCTCCAGTGACTAATCCCTCCTTACATATGTCCAAACTATGAGAGACTAAGATGGCCATTCTGGTCTCCAAGGAGTACTCTGGCTACACTTCTTCCAACTCAGAAGGTCTTCTGCAGTTGATTTGCCTAATGCAATATGTGTTTTGATTTCTTAACTGCTGCTTCCATGAGTGCTGATAGTTGATCCAAGAAAACAGATGTCATTGACAACTTAATTCTTATCTCCGTTGATAAGAATATTGTTTATTGATGTCCAGTGGTAAGGATTTTTGTTTTCTTTACATTGAGACACAATCCTTACCGAAGGCTGTGCTCTTTAATCTTCATGAGTAAATATTTTAAGTCCTCTTCACTTTCAGCAAGCAAGGTTGTATCATCTGCATATC
>NW_006408542.1:28007804-28034765 GCF_000296735.1 Chrysochloris asiatica | reverse complement strand
ATACAGTGACTCTGTGTATTCCTTCCATCTTCTTTTGATGCTTTCAGCATCATTCAATAATTTGTCCAGGGAATCCTTCAATAATGAAAGTTGAGGCCTGAATCTGTTCCTTAGTTCCCCCAGCTTGAGAAATGCTGAGCATGTTCTTCCTTTTTGGATTTCTGACTCCAGATATTTGCACATTTTTTAGTAATATTTGACTTTATCATCTCAAGCTGACCTTTGAAAATTTCTGTTCAGCTCTTGTACCTCCTCATTTCTTCCATTTGCTTTAGCATCTCTACCCTGGAGAGCAAGTTTCAGTGTCTCTTCTGACATAACATTTTGACCTTTTCCTTGTTTCTTGTCTTCTTAATGACGCTTTGCTTTCTTTCTGTATGATGGGGTTTTTTGTTTTGTTTTTTAAGTATTTGTTTCTGGTTTTCTTTATTTAAAATAAATCTGAGATTACTTTACAGGTTAATCACTTTTATATTGGCATTGATTTTACTTTGATAACACTATGCTTAGCTTAATTCTATTATCTTACTCTAATTCATTTTTATGTCTTCCTCTTAAAAAATTACTTATGTTCACATTTTCTTTGTTTTGGGATTTCCCTCCTCATCTAATTACTACTACTTCTATTCAAGGTCATTTTGTGCTGCAAGGTCGGCAAAACCATTGCTTCTAGGAAACCAGAGTCCTTGTGAGTCTGAACCCGCTCAACAGCACTAAAAAGCAATGATTGTATTTTAATTATTTTGACAATGAAGATTTGTACTAACAATCTGTTCTAAGGGTATAATACTAAGACAAATCCTTGTAGTAGAGCATGAGTCTGGCCACTGGATCCATTTGTGGAAGCAGGTTACTCAAGGTAGGAATATGAAATGTCAGTTGTGATTGCCTACATCTCGACTGATGCCTAAAAAAATATTTCCTGCAAAACGATGGACCTGATTTTTTATGGATCTGAGACATTTCTTCACTGGGTCCTGATATAGGCCCCTTGTGTTATGCTTTTAAATGGAAATCTAATCCAGCATAACAGGATACTTCTTGCCCATAGCACTATTGTTATTGTATTTCTGCATTGTCCTTGCATTCGTTGTGGCTATGAATGAATGCCAGTGTCACTGAGAAGGAAAAGGAACTATTAAAATAACTTGCATATAAATTAAACACATAAAATGTTACTCTTCATAAAATCATTTTCAACAAATAAAAATGCAACATATGCCATGTATATTTTCACATTTGCTACTCTATGCATTTTACAGTGACATCTACTAATAAACTTCGTACTTGGTGGTAAGAATGAAATTTATTTATTTATTTTTTTGCTCTCCCATAGCACAGAGCTCCCATAGCTCTGCAGATAGCAGAAGCAGGAGTCTTGAATCTCTGAAGGCAGCATAAGAAGAATCCTTCTTTGAAACCTCAAAATAGTATTTTGGCAGTTAATGTTATATAAAAAGAATCAAGATATGGGCTGTTTTCTTTCTTTTTGTGCATGCATGGGACAAAGGAAGATTAAAATTTTTTCTTCAAAAATGTTCCCATTTTTATCACAGGTCATCATGAACAAACACTGTCTGTTCTTCTGGTTTTCATGATAACTAAATTCAAGGCAATGCATGTGTATGTATTTTTCTGAAGTTCATCGTATGAACTTGGACATAGTGGGTGTTCCTTGTTCTTCTATGAAAGAAATTGGTATTCTTAGGTCAAGAATTAAAAAATAATAATAATAAAAGTCACAAAACTAATGCCTGGGCTAATTAACAGGGAATATTCAGCAAAAATATTTTTGAATATTTGAATTCCCTGTGAAACTGTAGTCAAGGGAATGCTGATTCTAAGGAACTATGTGAGAAGTAAGGAAATGAACTGTGCAATGAAAACTAAGGAAAAGAATTAGAAGCCTTGATGCCAGGTTCCAAGCACATGACTAATCATTTCCTACTCACTCTTGCAAAACCTGTAAACAAAGGAAGAAGAAATAGCAGGTACTATAAGAGATGCAAATGTACATATAGACCTGGCAATATATTTTTTTTTTTTTCCGTTAAATTTGCTACTAATTCCAGTTCAAAAAATTGCTTGAAAGAAAAATAACAATAGAAGATTGTAGTCTAATTACATTTTCTCTGTTTGTCCTTGGTAGCAAAAGAATGAATGCCAATCAGTTTCCCTGGCTTACAAGTACTTGTTTTAAGGTATATGATTTGGTAACTTGAACATCTATATTATGACTTTAAAGTTCAAAGTAGAAAGTAAAACCATACAGAGAGCCAGGAACTTTATCAATACATCTAAACGGAAGTTTGCTTGTAGATTTTGGTACCCAAACCTTTTTTCATACATTGCACAGATGCCTTTTTTGGTAGGAACAGCCCTGACAGTAATGAAAACCAAGTTGGTGCTCAGAACTCTTACAAATCATGCAAGTGGAGGAGAATTTATTTTTTTTCCATATGGGTCAAATTTTGCTTTTTTTGAAGTCAAATCTTTATTTTCATTCAACTTTCTTCTTCCACTTTCTGTGGTTTCCTTGCACCGTCTTTCCATGTATCTGGAGTGATAACAGTACCAAGTTTCTTTTCACCTTTTTCACACATCATCCTTAAGAGTACGATGGCTCTCTTAATAGCAGTAGCAGCAATAGCCCTGTATGATATTCTTGATGTCATCCCACAACTCTTCTGGTCTTCAGTCTTTAGTGTGTAAGGTATCAAATCTATTCTTGAGATGATCTCTCAATTCAGGTGGGATATAGTCAAATTCCTATTTTGGCTCTTGTGGGCTTGTTTCCATTTTCTTCAGCTTCAGTTTGAATTTGCATATGAGCAATTGATGGTCTGTTCCACAGTCTGCCCCTGGCCTTGTTTTGACTGATGATATGGAGCTTTTCCATCATCTCTTTCCCAGACTTAGTCAATTTGATTTCTATGTTTTCCATCTGGTGAAGTTCATGTGCATTGTCACCTCTTATGCTGTATAAAGAAGTTATTTGAAATGAACAAATAATTGGTTTTGCAGAATTCTATCATGTGATCTCCAGCATCATTTCTATCACCAAGGCCATATTTTCCAACTACTGCTCCTTCCTCTTTGCTCCCAACCTTTGCATTCCAATCACCAGTGATTATCAATATATCTTGATTCCATGTTTGATCAAGTTCAGATTGAAGAAGTTGTAGAATTCTTTGATTTCATCCTCACTGACTTTAGTGGTTGGTGCATAAACTGGAATAATAATGATATTAATTGAGCTTCCTTGTAGGCGCATGGATATTATCCTATCACAGACAGCATGACTGACCTGGTTATGTTCTTTTTGGCAATGAATGCAACACCATTCCGCTTTAATTTGTCATTCCCAGCATAGTAAACCATGTGGTTGTCAGATTCAAAATGGCCAATTCCAGTCCATTTCAGCTCACTAATGCCTAAGATATTGATATTTATGCTTTGCATTTCATTTTTGACAATTTCTAATTTTCCTAGAGTCATACTTTGTACATTCTATGTTCTGATTATTAATGGATGTTTACAGCTGTTTCTCTTCATTTTGAGATGTGCCCCATCAGCAAATGAAGGTCCCAAAGGCTTTATTCCTATGGGCTTTACTCCATTCACGTCATCACTGTCAACTCTACTCTGAGGAGGCAGCTCTTCCCCAGTCACTTTTTGAGTGCCTTCCAACCTGAGGGGCTCATTTTCCGACACTCTATCTGACAGTGTTTCTCTGCTATTCATAAGGTTTTCGGTGACTAAATATTTGGAAGTAGTTTGTCACTCCTTCTGTCTAGTCTGTCTTCATCTGGAATGTCATCTGAAACCTGTCTACCATGGGTGACTCTGCTGGTATTTAACATACCGGTGGCACAGCTTCCAGAATCACAGCAACTCACAAGCCACCACAGTATGACATACTGACAGACAAGTGATGGGGATTGTGTATATGGTGAGAATAGATATTTAATTCTATTCTCTTTAACTCTTCCACTACTCTCTGTGTCTTCCTTTTCCTTCATCTTTATTCTGTCAACCTCACTTTTGTTGTCTATTGCCTTCTCTATAACTGAATTTAACATGTGTCTACTCTCTAGCCAGTAATTACTCTCCCTTACCTCCCACTCCTGGTAAGCATCAAAGAATGGTTCTTTGAGTGTGAAAATATTTTCTTGGTTATTACAATAATGATCTCAAATAATATTTGCCTTTTTGTGATTAACTAATTTCACTCAGTATAAGGTCCTTTAGGTTAATCTATGTTATGAGGTTTTTCACCAATTCATCATTATTCAATGTTGTATAATATTCCATTGTGTGTATGTATGTGTCTTTCAGAACTAAGGGCAGCTGGGGACAGAGTGGTTGGCTATGTTAGTTCCTATAGTGTAGGGCTGGTCTGGACAGCACTTCAAGTTCTGTAGGTCTAGAGCATAGCCCATCTGAACCCAGACACCCGCCTCATGCTAGCACAGTTCACATCCACACAGCTCCAAACTTCTGCAGAGTGGGAGTTGTGCTGTGGATGTGTAAGGGTGTGAGCTGGCCACACCCCTAGTCACCAGGAGAACATAAGGAACAAGAAAAAAAAAAAAAAAATCACACCTTTCCTCTTGACCGACACTGTTGTGCATCCAATATTCTAGAATGTCATCTGTTTCCAAAGCTGTTCACAGAAGTCAAGGTGGCTGCCCCGTGCCTAACTGGTGGACTTTTCACCTGTCTGTCTCCTTTCTTTAGTACTCTGATCAGCTTCTCCTCCCAGTAAATGTTCAACTCACTTTTCTATCTTTTCCTCTGAATCCCAGGTTCCAGGATTATCATCTGTATCTGTTTCTTTTTGTCTCCTGTGTGTTTGTTGTAGAGAGTGTATATAGCATGTCAGCCTAGTCAGTCATCTTGACAAAAGTCTCACTACCAATTTCTTTTTAGATTAAAAAAACAAAACAGGAAAAAAAACCCCAAAACATACAAAGACTAGAACGCTTTTGCTGAGCACACTTGTTCATTAATTCTAAATTGATTTTTGAGTATCCCTTTATGTATCAACACCAACCACTTAATGCTTCTCTGTCTTTAAACTTCTGATTATTTGTTGTATCTGCTGGATATTTAGTTTTCATAGTTTAATGTGCTTCTCTGTGTGTATTTTTGTCTAATGTTCACAAGGGTTAAGTTAAAACAAGAGCTAAGGATACCTTTTTAAAAAATCATGCTTGGTTAAGGGGAGGGTCATTAAAAAAGAAGACCCTCATTGAGAACAGATTGACACAGTGGCTGCAACAATGGGTTCAAACACAATAACAATTTTGTTGTTGGACATTTTATCAAGAGGAACCAGTACCTGGAGAAATACATCATGTTTGGTGAAACGGAGGGTCCATGATAAAGTTACAGACACTCAACTGAAGAAGAGCTATGTTTAAGTGCTACAACAATGCATTTAAACACAGCAAAGATTGTGAGGAGGGCACAGGACTTATTAGTGTTTCCTTCTGTTGGATGTATTGTTGCTATGAGTCACAGTCAATTCAATGACACTTAACAAAAACCACATAATCACTTCATTAATACTTTGTTAACAGTTTTGCTCCTATAGGATAATTATCTAAATTTTTATTTTGTTGTGACATCTTTGCTTGGTTTTGCCACCAGGGTAATTATAGTTTCTAAAAATGAGTAAATATATGTTGTATTCTCTGAATGAGCTTTAAAAATAATTGGTATAATTTAAAATTGATAAATACGTAATAAAATGATCATTATGTCTATTTGGGCTTGACTTTTCTTTGTGAAAAGATACTCAAGTTATAGTTAAAAGCCATAACTTATAATGTTATTGTGTTAGGTGCCATCAAGTTGGGACTGATTCATAGTGACCCTATGTACAACCGAACAAAACACTGCCTGGTCCTGAGACAATTTCACAATCACTGCTATCCCATCGCTTCCACCACTGTGCTAAATCCATCTCATTGGGGGTGGGGCGTGGGGGAGAGTTTCTTCCTCTTTCCTCCAACCCTTCACTTCAACAAACATGATATCCTTCTCCAGTGACTGGTCCCTCCTGACAACATGTCCGAAGTATGAGAGATCAAGTCTGGCTATCCTGGCTTCCAAGGCACACTCTGGCTGTACTTCTTCCAAAACAGATCTCTTTGTTCATTTGGTAGTCCATGATAGTTTCAATATTCTCCCCTAACATCATAATTCAAATGCATCAATTCTTCTACGGTCTTCCATATTCACTGTCCAACTTTCACATGCATATGAGGTCACTGAAATTACTATGGCTCTGGTCTGGCACATCTTAGTCCTCAAACTGACATCTTTGTTCTTCAACACCTTAAAGAGGTCTTGTGAAGAAGATTTTCCTAATGCAATATGTTGTGTGATTTCTATACCAAAACAAAACAAAAAAAAAAAAAAAAAACAACAGTCGATGGTCAGCCATTTCAAGAGGTAGCATATGATCAAGAGCCAATGATTCTGAAGGAAGAAGTCCAAGGTACGTTGACGGTACAAAGAATAAGGCACCGGGAACAGATGCAATACAAACTGAAGTCTTTCAACAAACTGATGCAACATCAGCAGCACTCATTCATCTGTGCCAAGAAATTTAAAGGACAAGTGTCTGGCCAAGTAACTGGAAGAGATCCATATTTGCACCCATTAACACCCCTATACAGGTTCACTATGAGTCAGAAAGGACTCAATGGCACTTAATAACAGCAAAAACAATTTGTAAATAGTGCTTACAAAAACCATGTAGAAGCTATGTCTGACTTCTCCTGGCTTCACAAGGGGGAAAGAAAACAAACTGAAAATCAGCCCCAGGCTTATTTCTATGGAATGGAGGCCAGATATGCTTCTAGCCTCTAACTTTCTTTACCCAATTATAACACGAATCATTCCTCCCACAGCACTCACATCTGGGTTCAATAATCCATTGCAATAGTCACACAGAACTCATAACAATACTCACACCTACTGCCACTCAACAAGTAGACCCAGGTGGTCATCAGAGAGCATACTAGACTGCTGGCTCCCTTAAACTTTCAGTCCTAGAAGGGAATTTTCTTTGGTGAGTACTGACTTCTTGCCTTGATGCTTCCAAGGCAAGCAGTTTGCTTGAAACTCAAAACGTCATAAACAGTCCACTTTTTTCTTATGCCTGCAGTTCTCTTTCAATCATAAATCTCCTGTTCTCTCAACAATTCTGGGTGAATCATCTTGTCTTTTCAAATGCAAATGTACCAACACTGAAGGTTCTGGGTGGAGCTCAGTATTGTACCCAAGGCCCCATACTCTACAAAGGCTTAAAACAAAAAGTCTATTTCTGGGAAAATTCTAACTTCCCTTTTAGTAAATCCAATCAAGTATAGGCTGAAGGCAGGCTTACAAACTCTCTGTAATCATAATACAATATTCATTTTCATCACACATGTTTGTCTATTTTACAATAGTAGGCAGGAGAAACCAATATCCATAAGCCACTCAATCAAATAAACCTTTTGAAAACACTCAAGCTCAATCTTTTTTCCTCCACCCTTAGACTACTCCTATTCATGTGCATATGACCTTGGGCCTCTGTCAGGGTGGATCCAGTAGGCTGGATCCAGCATGACATCTACTCCAGGCAACTTTTCCAGCCTCATCATAATAAGCATTATATCTATTACGTTCCTTTCAGCCATTGTTGTTGTTATTAAGTGCCACCAAGTCCGTTCCAACCCATAGCAACCCTGTATAGGGTTTCTGAGGAGCAGCTGGTGAGCTTGAACCACCAATCTTGCAGTTCAAACAGCTTTGCAGTCTGGCACATTAACCCACAGCACCACACCAGGACTCCTTTCAGCCATTGTTGTAATGTTGTTGTTATAATGTGCTGTGGAGTCGGTTCCGACTCATAGCGACCCTGCATAGGGTTTCCAAGGTTGTAAATCTTTACAGGAGCAGAAAGCCTCATCTTTCTACCGCGAAACAGTTGGTAGTTTTGAACTGCTAACCCTGAGATTAGCAACCTGAGCCACTACAGGTAACAAAATAAAACTAACCATTTAAAAATCAGATATTTTACTTCTCATGTTCCTTGATTCTTTCTCTAACAAAATGTCAAGCTTCTGTGAGTCTGGTACCATTGCAATGAATCCGTCTCCTGATGCCAACTGCAAAAACCATGTAGGAGGCATGTCTGACTTCTGCTGGCTTCACAAGGGCAGGAGATAATGAAACTCAAAATCAGCTCCAGGCTTATTTCTGTGAAACAGGTCAGACATGAGTCTACCCTACAATCTGTCTTACCCTATTCTGACACCAACCATCCGTTCCACAGCACACTCTGCTTCACATCTGGGTTCAGTAATCTATTGCAGTGGTCACACAGAACTAACTGCAATATTCATAAATATGGGGTTCATTAGGGAAGTGAACAAGCCAAAAATTCAGGATCAAAACCAACCAAGATGTGGCAGTTCTCCAGTCAGGAACACCTCTTGTCAGCCATATTGTAGTCACACCTAATGCTAATCTTCTGTTTTTCAGTCATGTGGCCCGTTGGCCTCTGCCCTACTTAGGCTAGTGATCCAAAGCTCTTTGAGCCAGGCTGTGAATATCCAAAGGGATCATTCTTCAAGCCATTCTCCTGCCTGTAGGCACTCAGCTTTATTCAGTCCATAGGTAGAGCTAGAAGTTGTTCTGGCTCTCCATGCCACTGCCTCTGCTGTTGTCTCTGCTGTCCTCAGAGCCATCACCTCTTGTTGTCACCTCTTGATATCTCATGCACTATTCATGCTCTTCCTTATTGATGGTCATCAAAGCTTCTGTTGAGGGAAAAACTAACCAGTCCCATTCTTAGAGTCCTATATACCTTATTTGCATGGCTCCATCCAATCAATTGGTGGGAATTAAAAAGACTTTGGATAGAAAAGCCATATCAAGTAAATTCAAGGCACCATAGTGGTTTTCAAAACAATTTTTATTCACTTAAAATTTTGGAAATATGTAAAGATTGAGGTGAAGAAAATTGCAAGTTCTATATGAAAATCATCATCAATTGTTTCCTGAAAAATAATCTTTATCATTAAGTTTCTAACAGTAGTGCTCATTATTTTGATAAATTATGATTTTGCTCTACTTGTGCCATAATTTTACCTTTTTTTCCATTTAAGCAACTTCAAAACTAATCACCAAAAGCAAATAGCTTGTGCAATGAATATTGTGATTGCCCAATGGTTTTCATAAATATAGGTCTGTGAGAAACACTATCTACACCCCAATTATGCCTAGGTTCCTCTTGGTTATGAGGTTACCAATGAGTTATCACAAGTGCTTACTGACAAATGCTCAAGAAATTCAATCTGTGCTCATTTTAGCAAGAGTGAGGTTTTTTAAATTTGATTTTGCAAAATCAGGTGCCTGACCCAGTAGACACAGGCAGACATGGGGCACAGAAAGTTTGCAAATAAATTATACCTTAGTCTGAGAAGTCTGTTCCTAATTTTTCATGAGTAATAAGGGATTCATAATCTTTCTCTGGACAGAGCCTATGGCCTTAATGGCTGTATTCTGATTTAAAATTCCTAGTGATGGGTTTCTTCCTCCCCTTTCCCCAATTCATCCTGTTCACATACTTCAGGGACATAGGTCCCTGTTGCTTTGTGAATCTGGCAATCTTGTGGGCATTTCACTCCTGAAGATGGACATCTTGAGATTTCTCACAGATTTACTGGACAGGATTAAAATATTTTTTCTTAACAATATAACTACACAATGCATTAACATGCCATTAAATTGGTTCTGACTTATATAGTGAATTTATAGGACAGAGTAGGAATAACCTGATAGCATTTCTAAGGCTGTTAATCTCTATCAGTCTATTTTCACATCTTTCTTTCGTGGAGTGACTGGTGAGTTCAAAATGCTGAATTTTTGGTAGCAGCTGAGTACTTTAACCACTGTATTATATAAACTCATAGCATACATATGACACCATAACATAACCACAGTATGGATAATATTTTGAGCTCTCTACACTTACTTGGACTTCTGGTGTGGTGCTGTAGTATAAGCACAGGACTTCAAGGTCAGTTGGAACCACAAGGTCAGTGATTGAAATTCACCAGTTGCTCCTTGGAAACCCTATATTCTGTGGATGTGAGTTGGAACCATCTTGAGGGCACTTAACAACAACACCATCTACTTAATTCATTGCTGTTGTTATCGTTAGGTGCCATCAAGTTGGTATAAACTCATAGTGACCCTATGCACAACAAAACGAAACACTTCCCTATCCTGGGCCAACTTCACAATTGTTGCCATGCTTTAGCCCATTGATGCTGCCACTTGACCAATCCATCTCTCTGGGAGTCTTCCTGTTTTTCTTTGACTCTCCACCTTACCAAACACGATATCCTTCTTCAACGACTGGTCCCTCCTGATTAGATATCTAAATATGAAGTTTAATTTAACAGCTTATTTCCTTCAAATAATTTTGGAAATATCAGTTATATTTGCTTGCTCTCTTACTTATAGTGGGAAAAAAAAATACATATCAACAACAACAGCAACAAAAACATATCCAGCGAAATACTGCATGCTGTAATACACACTTTAGAAGCCAAATTGAATGATTGTTAAGCATATATTTAATAGCTACTATTAGGTTAAAAATGTTCAATGTAACCTGAACTCTGAGATTTAAACATGTAATTTTCACTACTTATTCAACTGTAATTTGCTATTTAACATGAAATTCAAAAGGCAAAATTGGTACTTTTGCATTCTATGTATTTAAACTGTGGTCTCATATATACTATATATATTTAAGCTATGGTCTCATGTGACATTTTAAAGAATAGAGTCAAATGTAAATTAGAATGTATTTATTAATGATCTCATTTTTGTAAATATAAGTTTCTCATTTTACACAAAAATATATCCTTTAAGTTTTGTGGCACTAATACTTGTAAATATGAGCATACTTCAAAAAGAAATAGTATATAAGTGGAATGCAGTGTCTAATTAAATAATATGATATTAAGTGGTCATTCCTTATATTCTATTGTAGGTGCAAACAAGTATACAAATATATTTATCTGTGCAAAATTTTTCATTCTTAAAATTTTCAACATATTCATTTCATTTTAAGTTCTAGATATTTTAAATATATTATTTCTTCAGTTTATAAATTACTAAATTAAGACTTGGTGTGTTGCTCTAGGATAATGCGCTGGACAGCAAGGTCGGTTTGAAGTGCGATGTTGGTCATTAAAATCACCAGACACTCCTCCGAAATCCTACAAGGGTCACTGTGAGTCAGAACCAACTTGACTGCACATAACAACAACAAATTAAAACTTAGACGTTCAAATCATGGTAACATCACTGTTATGTGGTATTGCTGTTGCTGTTAAGTGCCATCGAGTCTATTCATGTGGTAACAGAAAATTAATATTAATAATGAATGCCTCTCTGTTTTAAAAAGTTGGGAAACTGGAAGTTATGCATCATGAAAATATATAATTGGAAATGTAAAAAGAAAAATCAGAAATAATAATGGCAGTATGATTGTTTACTACAAGAACAAGTAAGCTGTTCACCTGGGAGCCATCAAGGCAACTGGTCGGGATCCCTCAGAACAAACCCCCTTCCAAGACTGAGACTCAAGGGGAATACAAAAGCAGGCATGTGGTCTGGCTGGTGACCACGTTGGTCACCAATAAGGGGAAGAGGGGGAAAAAACAGCAATGAAGTTGGGATCAAAGTCTGACCACATCCAATAGACTGCTGTGAACCCAGGAGGAGATCTGGATGGCCAGCAGTTATAGCAAGACCTGGGGACTCTTGGGCCCAGAGCTAGTGACATGGCCACAGGGGACTAAAGCGGAGAATGAAGCATCCAGCTGATATGAAGTGAGGGGAGATGCACAAGAACACACATCCTTGCACATAGTACCCGCTTGACCTGGCTTTGATGGCTGGATGATCAGAACTCAACTAGAAGAAGAAAGAAGAGGGAATAAAAAAAGACTAACCCACTATAATTTGATGAATTTTACCTATCCGTATGGATGTAGTAGTTCAAAAGAGGGAACAAATCTTTACAGCAAGGATCACTCCCACTCCCCACCCCCTCAGGGTTGACAGGGATGGCCTACTTGGACATTGGTTACCCAAAATGGGGTGGTGGGGGGCGCTATAAAGACAAGAAGTGACTGGCTTACAAGCTTTCAAGAGGGAGCTTAGTTCCAGATGGGGCAGGGGTAGGTAGGACTTCCACTGAATAATTTCCAATCTGTTGGGACTGGGCTGGTGTAAGGAAATGAGGATAAAATTCTTGTGGTGCAATAGTGAATAATTGCCATCAGGACTGACTATGAGGGTCAGAAATGTAGAGGTAAATGTTTATTGACAAAAGGAGGGGAGTGATTGATTTTGCAGCCCAGGAGTGGAGGTCCCTGGGACCATCAAGTGAGAAAAGCGGAGAGTGTGACACTACCCAGAAAGGCAGTGACACCAGGCATGGAAACAGAGATGATAACATGAACAGATGGAGTGGCTGGGGACACGGGACTCAGGGAGGAAGAGGGGCTGTGTGCTGACATCCGGAAGGGGGGCAAGCCTGTGGGTGTATCCTTTGGTTATTTGATGATGCATGGAGGGGGGATAGTAATCATTGCAATGAAACAAAATATGATAGGATGAATGTAAAACTGATATTCTCCCATGTAAATCCAAATAACTCACAATAAAAACTTTTAAATAAAAATGCAACTGGGGAAGAACTGCCTCCTCAAATTAGAATTGATCATGATGACAAAAATGGAGTAAAGTTTTTGGTACTTTCATTTGCTAATGGGCACAACTCAAAATGAGGAGAAGCAGTTGCTAACATCCATTAATAATAGGAATATGGAATGTGTGAAGTTTGGATCTAGGAAATTGGAAGCTGTCTGAAACAAAATGTAATGCATAAAGATAAATATCCTAGGTATTAGTAACCTGAATTGGATGGGTATTGGCCATTTTCAGTCTGACAGTCACATGGTTTACTGTGCAAAGAATGAGAAATCCAAGAGGAATGGTGAAGCATTCATCATAACATTTCAAGATCTATCTTGAAGCACAATGCTGTCTTTGATATGATAACATACATACGCTTACAAGGAAGATCAGTTAAAACAACTATTATTCAAATTTGTGCACAAACCACTAGAACCAGTGATGATGACATTGAAGAATTCTATCATTTTATTCAGTCTGAAAGTGATCGAACATGCAATCAAAATGCATTGAAAATTACTGGTGATTGATGTGAATGTTGGAAACCAACAGAATCAGTAGTTGGAAGATATGTCTGTGGTGATAGAAATGATGCTGGAGATGGCATGAGAATTTGGCAAGACCAATTATTTATTGATTGCAAATGCTTTTAACCAAAAAAAAAGGCAATCATACACATGGACCTTACTAGATGGAATATACAGGAATCAAATTGACTACATCTGTGGGAAGGACCAATGGTAAAGGTCAATAACTTCAGGTAAAATAAGGCAAGGTGCAGACTGTGGAACAGACTACCAATTGCTTAGCTGAAGTTTAAGCTGAAGCTGAAGAAAATTAAAACAAGTCTGCAAGAGCCAAAGTATGACCTTGAACATATCCCACGTGAATTTAGAGATCATATCTAGAACAGATTTGATGCATTAGACACTAATTACTGAAGACAAAGAGGGCTGTGTGATGACATTAAGGATATTATGCAGGAAGACAGCAAGAAGTCATTAAAAAGACAGGAAAGAAAGAAAAGACCAAAATGGTTGTCAGAAGAGTCTCAGAAGCTTACTCTCTAATGAAGTGCTGCTAACGTGAATAGAATTAATAAGATAGTAAAAGAACTAAACAGAAAATTTCAAAGGTCAGCTTGAGAAAACAAAGTCAAATACTATAATGAAATGTATAAAGACCTGGAGTCAGAAAACCAAAAGGAAGAATACACTAAGCATTTCTAAAGCTGCAAGAAGAGAATACAAAATTCAAGCTGTGACTGTAACATTAAAGAATTCTATGTGAAAAATAATGCAGAAAACATCAAAAGAAGATGCAAGGTATACATAGAGTACCAGTACCAGAAAGAAATGGTTGATGTTCAGCCATTTCAAGAGGTAGCATATGATCAAGAACTGATTGTACTGAAGGAAGAAGTCCAAGGTGCACTGAAGATATTGCTGAAACATAACGGTCCAAAAATCAATGGAATACTAATTTAAAATATTCAAAAAACTGGCGTAGTACTCAAGGTTCTCACTCATCTATGACAGGAAATTTGGAAGACCACACCTGGCCACTGAAGGTATTGGAGAAAAACAAGGCTCCAAGAATTGACAGAATACAGATTGAAAGTTTCAACAAACTGATGCAGCACTGTGGCTCTCAATTATCTGTGCCATGAAATTTGGAAGACCACTACCTGAATAAACAGATTGGAAGAGTGCCGGGGTCTGACCCCGACATAGTTGTCACGAGTTTTTGGTTCACGAGGAGGGGAGATCCAGCGGCGATAGGGATAGCGAAAGAATACACAGAGAAACAGAAGAAGGGAGACAATGAGGCACCCCAAAGCCAGGGTGGATACATCACTGGTGGGCAGGCTTGGAACTACAGGCATCATGGCCTCTGCAGGCAGCGACTCACTGCCCTGCAATCTTTAATGGATGCCTTCCAACCCGTAACGCACCGCAATCTTTACTCCATGCCTTCCAACCAGTAATGCACTGTTCTTTACTCCATGCCTGCCAACCAGTAATGCACACCTGGGGAGGCCCGGGCCTCTCTTTTATTTAGGGGAGGAGTTTCACACCAAGCTGGGAGGGACTAAAACAGGATACAGCTAACATCAGTAATTTTCCAGACAGTCAGGTAACTTTACATTGTACTTCACTGGTTCAAATCCCAGGCCAGCAACTTGGATTCTCAGGCTCAATTAACATATCTATAGCCCCTGAGGTCAGTTGGGGGAAGTTGAGAGTTCTGCAGGAGATGCCCAGGTGAATGGGCTGCACCTGGAAAAGGGATTAGGGAGGATGGGTTCTTTGTCTATAGAACAAAGAACCGAGAAGTAGCTAAGATATTTTTAGTTAATCCTTTGGGGAAAGGTTTAACCTTGCAACCTTTAGTCTCGGCTTTAGGAGAATATCACATTTATCTGTGGATTTTCAAAGGCTCCAGTGTATTAATTTAATATATACTCTGGTAACGTAGTGGTTACGAATCGGGCTGCGAACCTTAAGGTCAGCGGTTCGAAACTACCAGCCGCTCCGCGGGAGAAAGATGAGGCTTTCTACTCCCGTAAGGATTTACACCCTCGGAAACCCTGTATAGGGTCGCTATGGGTCGGAACCGACTCGACGGCACATAACAACAACAACAACAACAACAACCTGAATATTAAGATGAAAGCAATTTTCCATTAACTGCCAGTGGCCTCATTTGTTACACTCAGCCCTAGAGGGCCTCGAACCTCTGACTAGTCTTACACGGTCTGCAACAGAAGAGATTCCTATTTATGCCCATTCCAAAGAGAGGTGACTCAATGCAATGCAGAAATCATCTAACAATATCATTAATATCACATACAAGTAAAATTATGCTAAAAATAATTTTTAAATGGCTGTAACAGTACATCCACAGGAACTGCCAGAAACTCAAGTCAGATTCAGAAGAAAACATGAAACCAGGGATATCATTGCTGATGTCAGATGTATGTTGACTGAAGGCAGAGAATACCTGAAAGATAGTTCCTTGTGTTGGTTTTTTTATTTTTTATTTTGATGTTTTAAAATCAGGAAAGGTGTTCTCGAGGGCTATATACTTTCACCAATATTTAAAGAAGTTGGATTATATAAAGAAGAGCATGACCTTGGGATATTGAGCAACCTGTAATATGCAGATGATACAACCTTGCTTGCCCAAAGTAATGAGGACTTAAAATGCTGATGAAGATCAAAGAACAGAAGTGAATTTGCTGCACAAGACCTCTTTAAAGTGTTTAAGAGCAAAGGTATCAGTTTGAGAACTAATGTGTGCCTCACCCAAACCATCTTTTTTCAGTTGCCTCATATGCATGTGAAAGTTGGACAATGAATATGGAACATGGTAGAAGAGTTGATGTAGTTTAGTCATTGTATTAGAAAAGAATATTGAAAGTACCATGGATTGCCAGAAGGAAAAAAATAAATTTGTGTTGGAAGAAGTCCAGCCAGAATGTTCCTTAGTAACAATGAAGGCAAGACTTTATCTCTCATAGTTCGGACATATTTTCAGGAGGGAACAGTCCCTGGAGAAAGCCATTATGCTTAGTAAAATGGAAGGTCAGCAAAAAAGATCAAGACCCCCAATTAGATGGATTGTCGCTGTGGCAGCAGTAATGGGCTCAAGTGTAACAACAAGTATGAGGCTGGAGCAGGACTGGACAGTATTTAGTTCTATTGAGCATAAAGTCGCTCAGAGTAAGAACTGACTCAATGGCACCTAACAACACCATTTATTTTCTCTTCAATAAATTACAATGAATAGTTGAATATCTAATTTGATAATATCTTCTACTGCTGTTGTTGTTGCTAAGTGTCCTCTAGTTAGTTCCTACTCATAACAACCCTGTAGATGGTTTCTGAATAGCAACTGGTGGGTTTGAACAACCAACCTTGTAGTTAGCAGTCCAATGTTTTATCACACCAGGATACCTAATAAGCAGTAATCAATATGGATATAAAAGTAAGAATTTTATAGCCTCGACATTTTTCAAGGAGTTATTGGTAGAAATAGTTAATGTCCTCACATGCTAACTGAAAGGTTTATAGTTTGAATCTACATAGAGGTGTTAAGGAAGAAAGACCTGGAAAACTCCATTAAAAAAATAAAGTCATAATTGACATGATTCATAATTGAATCAATGGTAACTGCTTCATCTTTCACATTTTTTTTTAATTGCAATGGGCTGTTTTCCATGTCTGGGATTTATTTTGTGATTTTTTTTCTTTAAGTGCCGTTGAGTCAGTTCTGACTCATAGTAACCCTGTAAAGGATTTCTCAGGAGCAGCTGGTGGGGTTGAACCATGGACTTTGTTGCTCAAACTGACCTTGCAGTCCAGTGCATTATCCTACAGTGCCACACCAAGATTCCATTTTGAGATATATCACTCAACAAAATTGAATGCTTACAAAATAATGGATCACGTATTAAACAAAGGGGATAAAAAGAAGATAACATTACTTGCCCATATTGTCATAGGCAATGACTCTGAGAAAGGCGTAATATTCAATGTGATTGGGATTATTAAAGCTCAGAGGGTAATAGACTTCAATTTATTGGTTAGGGACACATTAAATGATCCATCATGGCCCTAATTAACATTTTGCTAGGCCAAGAAGTCTATATGCACTGTGACAATAAAATTGCCTTAGATTTGATTTTTCTAAAATTTATTGCTGTTATTTTTTTTAATGAAAGAACTGTTTTTCTACCCATTGATATTATTTTATAACATTATATGTGTCCCTTAAAGCTACATTGCAATATTTTTGAAAAAAGGTAGACATATATTGATGGGTAACTTTCCTTTAGAGAGATGAGGACCAAAAGAGTATTACGTTTACACTGGAAATTTTCATCATAAAATTGTATTAGAAACATTTAGTGACTAAATTGTGAGTCTGAACAATATTGTTAGAGTAAATTCATATGTTTACTTTGCATAACCTTGGTACGTAAAGCAAGATCGATGACTTCTGTTGTGTTAATAATAAATGAATGATGTAAGGTTATTGAACAGGATTAATAATCACAAAGCATCAATCCCCTACCAATTTGGTGACAGCCACAATTTCAAATTCATACCAGTGCATATGAATATTCCCTTTTAAAATGCCTGGGGAAAGGGTCATCTTATAACAATATCAATGTTAGTGATTCAATATATTTAATAAATTTAAAATTCATACATTGAAATCCCTATTGGATTTGTGCATCACTGATTAACCAGTTAAGAAGCATCATCCCTTTAAGTTTGGAATAAATTAGTTTCAATGTATTTCTGTAAGCTTAGGAAAGTATTCCAGGGAAGGGGGCCCTTGGAGATCTTTTATGTTTTCTTCTTTGTTGTTGCTGTTGGTAGGAATGACAAATTCAAGAATGGGGGAGCATTTAATATCAAAAAGAACATTTCAAAATCAATCAACGCTATCTGTGCTAGGAAAATATCCATATGCCTAGAAAAAAAACAGTTACAACCACAATTATTCAGATCACTCAATGTGACCTTGCATTGGGTTTCTGAGGAGCAATTGATGGGTATGAACTGCCAATCTTATGGTTCACAGTCCAGTGCTTTTCCTAAAGTGCCACACCAGGAGTTTAGATCTTCTTTCATGAGAGAGAAACACTTCAATTTGAGTAAATCTAAAGGGTCATGTTGTTGATATTATGTGCTGTCGAGTCAGTTCCCTCTCTTCGTAGCCCTGTATATGGGTTTCCAAGGAGTAGTTGGTGGGTTTGAACCACCAACCTTGTGGCTTGCAGTCCAGTGCTGATTCTCCATTGCCGCACCAAGTGTCAGAATATGAAATTCCCAATTATATCAATGCAGAATATAGCATAAATCCCAAAGTAAAAGTTCACTATTGCTCTTTGGATTCTCTGTTGGCAAATTGTTATTCCTACAAGCCCAAATGCTAGTTGAAATTTAGCTAACTGAAACAGGTCTTTCAGAAATTGGACACAAGGTAAGTTCACTGGAGATAATTCTGGGTAGTTAGAAAGTTTTTAAAGGGAAGAAAAAACTATATATGCATGTGCACACACACATATACTCAAACTCATCATTTACATGTATGATACAACCTTGCTTGCTGAAAATGAAGAGGACATAAAACACTTACTGATGAAGATCAAAGAACACAGCCTTCGGTATGGATTGCATCTCAATGTAAAGAAAACAAAAATCCTTACCACTGGACCAATAAACAACATTCATATCAATGGAGAAAAGATTGAAGTTGTCAAGGACTTCATTCTTTTTGGATCAGCTATCAACACTCACAGAAGCAGCAGTCAAGAGATCAAATGACGTATTGCATTAAGCAAATCTGATGCACGAGACCTTTTTTAAGTGTTGAAGAGCAAAGATGTCAGCTTGAGGACTAAGGTGTGCCTGACCCAAGGTATTTTCAATACCCTCATATGCATGCAAAAGCTGGACAGTGAATAAGGACTGTAGAAGAATTGATGCCTTTGAGTTATGGTGCTGGGGGAGAATATTGAAAGTGCCATGGGCTGCCAAAAGAACCAATAGATCCATTTTGTAAGAAGTGCAGCCAGAGTACTCCTTGGAGGCCAAGATGGCCAAACTTCGTCTCTCATACTTTGGACATATTGTCAGGAGGGACCAGTTGTTGGAGAAGGATATCATGTTTGGTAAGGTAGAGGGTCAGAGAAAAAGAGGAAGACCCCCAATGAGATGGATTGGCCAAGTGGCAGCATCGATAGACTCAAGCGTGGCAATAGTAGTGAAGTTGGCCCAGGATCGGGCAGTGTTTTGTTCTGCTGTGCATAAGGTCTATATGGGTCGGTACCGACTAGATGGCACCTAACAACAACAACAACAACAACAACACTTACTTATACAAAAAGCTGAAAAGACTGTCCTGATGCTGAGGCACTTCTATATTCCTTCTCTCAGTCCTCTACTTTTTGTTGTTGTTGTTGTTTAATTTTCCACTGTCATTATGGGTAAAGAAAAAAGAAAGACGAAATCTTATAGGACTCTCCTCCTTTCCTGCCCAGAAACAACCAATTTCTATTTTTCTACATTTAAAAAAAAATTTATTCAGGTGATTCACCACATATTTATACAGTCTAAATCTTTACTTTATTGCTCATATGGTTACTTTATAAAATAATTTTTCTACTGGAAATTTTATTTGCTTTCACATTTTGTGGTTTTAAAAATAATCATGATTAACATTACTATACATATATGCTTAGGCCTTTTCCTATGACTCCCATGAAAAAATCATAAGAGAATGAATGATTGAGCCAGAGGAGCTGTAATATTTTAATGCTATTGATCCATATTGTCAGTTCATTTTAAATAAAAGCATACTAATTTAAATTTTCACATTTGTGATTAATTTTTTTACAGGCATGGAAGCATTCAATATTATCTGGTGGTATTTTAATATTTGTGAATCTATTGTATAGCATTTTATTAAAAGTGCACTTTTGAAAGTTTTCTAAAGAACATATAATAAACCAAAATAGTTATTTGCTAAATTCCCTAGGCAACTAAACTTTCATTCATTCATTTCTGACTATAATTAAAATTCCTATAGAGAAGCATTGCTAAATTATTTGACAATGAATTTATTAAATAATTATGAATAAATGAATAGTAACAATGTCTTCATATCAAATCAATTTTTATTTCATTATATGTTGCCATAAAACCTTTACCCACAGCATCCTTATTACTGACAATATGAGAATCAACTTTTATGACTCAAGAATGGAGTTGACTTAGCTTAGTTGATTACTGACAATGTAACTTTTATCTACAACAAGAAGACTCAAGAACCAGAAACAAAATTCAATACTTTGCAAACTTTAACAAGAGTAACAAACTAGCTACTGCTGGTTTTCCTGGATAAATATTGACTTTGAAATAACAACGTTGAGTTAAAAATATGTTTGAAAATAAATTTCTGGGTCAGTTTTGAAACATTGCAAGTAATGAAATGTGGTAATAGATTATATGCATTTTAATGAGGTTGTTGTAGCTAGTTGCTGTCTAGTCTGCTCCAAATCACAGTGAACTTGTATATAACAGAATGAAACACTGCTCAATGCCTTTCTACTCTCTAGTAGATATTCAACTGTCAATTTATCATACTGTGGTGGCTTGCATATTGCTGTGATGCTGGTAACTATATCGCTGGTATTTTAAATATCACCAGGGTCACCCATGACAGTCAGCTCTCAGCTAACCTTCCAGAGTAAGACAGACCAGCAAGAAAGAGAGACAGATACTTGTGAGTATTTAGTCACTGAAAAACCTTATGAATAGTAGTAGAACACGGTTATATATTGTGCTATAAGATGAGTTCTTCAGTTTTGAAGGCACTGAAATTAAGACTGGGAAGAACTGCCTCCTCAAAGTAGAGATGATTGTGATGACACAAATGAAGTAAAGCTCTCAAGACTCATATTTAATGATGGGGCACAACACAAAATGAGGAGCAGGAGTTGAAAACATCCATTAATATTCAGAACATAGAATGTATGAAATATGAATATAGGAAGACAGAAAGTTGTCAAAAATGAAATGAAATACATAAACATCTACATCCTAGGCATTAGTGAGCCTAAATGGACTGATAAGTGTTGTTCAGTGTCCCTGAATCGATTCCAACTCATAGAGACACTGTATAGGATGTCTGAGGAGAAGCTGTGTGTTTGAATCACCAACCCGGCAGTTAGCAGTTCAGTGCTTATCATACAGTGCCACACTAGTATCCCAGGACTGATACAGACCCTTGTGGATAAGACAAGCATATTGTACAATGTTGGAAATGACAGAACAAGAGGAATGGTGTCACATTCATAATCAAAAAGAACATTTCAAGATCTATGTTGAAGTACAAAGCTGCCTATGTGTGGCACTGTGGGTTAATGCGCCATACTGCAAAGCCGTTTGAACTGCAAGGTCGGTGGTTCAAGTTCACCAGTCACTCCTCAGAAACCCTATACAGGGTCGCTATGGGTTGGAAATGACTCAGCGGCACTTAACAACAAGAAAAAGGAAGATTAGTTAATACTGCTACTATTCAAGTTTATGCACCAACCACTAAAGCCAGTGATAATGAAACTGAAAATTTTACCAACTTCTTCATTCTGAAATTGATCAGACATGCAATCAAAATGCATAGTGATTGGCATGCAAAACTGGAAAACAAGGAGGAAGGATTGTTGTTGTTAAGTGCTGTTGAGTTGGTTTGACTCATAGAGACCTTGTGTAGGGTTTCTGAGGAGCAGCTGGTGAGTTTGAGCCACCAATCTTATGGTTTAAACTCAACCTTGCATTGCAGTGTTTACCTTACTGTATTATATGAAGATTGGAAGATAAGGTCTTAGTGAACTAAGAAATGATGCTGGAGATTACATGATTGAATTTTGCAAGATCAATGTTTATTAATTGTAAATTCCCTTTTTAAAACAACATAAAAGACAATTATTCACAAGGACCTCACCAGATGGCATTTACAGGTAATCAAATTGACTACATCTGTGAGAAGGACAGAAGATAAGCTCAACATCATCAGTCAAAACAAAGCCGGGGACAGACTGTGGAACAGACCATCAATTGCTCAGATGCAAGTTGAGACTGAAGCTGAAAAAAGTTAAAACTAATCCACAAGATCTAAAAATATGACCTTGAACATGTCCCACATGACTTTAGAGACCATGTCAATAATGGATTTGATGCATTATATACTAATGTTCAAAGACCAGAGGAGTTATAAAGAACACATAAAGGAAGAATGCAAAAGGTCATTAAAAAGAGAGGAAAGAAATAAAAGATCAAAATAGATGACAGAAGAGACTCTGAAACTTGCTTTCCCATTTAGAGATGCAAAGACAAATGATAAAAATAGGAAGCAGGAGAGCTGAACAGAAAATTTCCAAGAGCAGCTCAATAAGACAATGTCAAGTATTAGAATGAAAGATTCAAACACCTGGAGGTAGAAAACCAAAAGGGAAGAACATGCTCAGAATGAAATGAAGAAATGAAGAAAAAAATTCAGAACTTGACTTGCAAACAATAGTGAAGGATTCTATGAGAAAAATGTTGAACGATGCAGAAAGCATAAAAATGATGGAAGGGATAAACAGAGTCACTGTACCAAAAAGAAATGGTTGTTGCTCAACAGTTTCAAAATATAGCATATGATCAAGAACAATGGTACTGTACAAAGAAGTTCAAGATGCACCTAAGGCATTGGCAAAAAACAAGGCTCCAGAATTTGACAGAATACAAATCAAAATCTTTCAGTGAACTGATGCAGTACTTAGTGCTTACTTATCTATACCAAGAAATTTAGAAAACAGCTACCTGGCCAAGCGATTAGAAAAGATCCATATTTGAGCCCAGTTCAAAGAGAAGTAACCCAATGAAATGCAAAAATAATTGAACAATATCATTAATATCACATGCAAAGAAAATTTTGCTTAAGTGAATTAAAACATGATTGCAACAGTACATTGACAGTACTTACTGTCAGAAGAGGACATAGAACTAGGGATATCATCGCTGATATGTCTTTACTGAAAACAGAGATCAACAGAAAGATGTTTACTTGTGCTATATTGATTATACAAAGACTTTTGACTCCCTGGATCATGATAAACTATGAGTAACATTGTAAGGAATGGGCATTCCAGAATATTTAATTGTATTCATGAGGAACCTGTACATAGACCAAGAGGCAGTTGTTTGAATAGAACAAGGGGATAATTACAGCTTTAAAATCAGGTAAGGTGTTTGCCACAGTTGTACCTTTTAACCACATATATTCAATCTGTATGCTGAGCAAAAACAAAAAACCGAGCATTATATGAAGAAGAATGTGGCATCAGGATTGGAGGAAGACATATAAACAATCTGTAAGATTCCAATCATGTTTAGAAAATGTGCTTTGCTGGCTCCCTTACTTACATTGGGTAAAATAAATAAATGAATGAATAACAACAGAAAAAAATAACATATCAAATAAAATACTGCATGTTTCAATATTCTTTTAAATAGTTAAATTGGATAATTATTAGGCATATATATTTAATAGCTACACTGAGGTCAAAAATGTTCAGTGGAACCTGAACTTTGAGATTTAAACATACAATTTTCACTGCTTATTCATTTGAAATTTGCTATTTAACATGAAATTCAAAAGGCAAAATTGGTACTTTTATGTTCTTAACTCTGTCCTATATATATTTAAGCTATGGACTCATAGTGGATTTGAAAAAATGGTGTTAAATATCAATTAGAACTTAATTATATTTAGCATATTTTAATTTTTTTTTTTTTTAAATATAAATTTTCTCACTTTATTTAACAGAAAAGATCCTTGAAAATTTGTAACACTAATATGGAGTCCTGGTGTTACGCTGTAGGATAAGCCCTGGACTTCTGATCATAGGATAGATGGTTCAATTCCACCGGGTGCTCCTTGGAAACCTTATAGAGTGTTGTTATGTAAATATGAGTATATTTTAAAAAGAAATAGTATATAAGCAAGAAGGAAATGTCTAAATAATTTGGCTTTAAGAAAGTGGTTACACCTCACTTTATAGTGTAGATGCAAACAAGTATATAAATATTTACTTGTTCCAAGTTAAACTTCTTATAGCTTTCAACATATGCATTAAATATTAAGTTCTGTGTATTTTAGGGATATTAATTATTTTCACAATTTATATATGATTAAAATACTAAAGCAATTTAAATGACTTAGCCATGGTATCATCATTGATATGTGGCAACATTAGATAAATATTATAGAAATTAAATGCATGTTCTCTTTTTTAAAAAGTTAGAGAACAAGAAGTTAGGCAATATGAAAATATCCATTCTGAAATGTAGAAAGAAAAAAATATAGAGATATAAAAGTTATACTGGAGATAATATGAAAATATATTTATTGAACAAGGACAAAATAATCAAATTAACAAGGTATCCTGGTGAGCTGCTGTAGGATAAACACTGGACAGCAAGGTTGGTTGAACTGCAAGATTGGCAGTTTAAATCATCTAGCTGCTCCTCAGAAACCCTATACAGAGAGTCTTTAAGAGTAGAAACTGATTCACAACAATAACAAAACTGATTGAAGCTAGATTAAAGAAATGTTATGTTATGGATTGAATGGTGTCATCCCAAATTATGTGGTGAAATGATAACTCCTGTATATATATGTGTATATATATATATAATCCTGACTACTGATTGGTTCTTTGGTTTAGAAGTTTAAGGTCATGTCATGGTAGCATGGGGTATCCCAATTAAAAGGCCAAATAATATGCCCAGTGCTTCTGTTCTACCTCCTATTTCATTGCTTCATGCCTGGGATTTTAAATGTTTGCAATTTGCCCTCAAAGACATAACCATTTTTCTTTATTCGAAGGGAACCATAGAGGAAAAAGGAGTGTTAAAAATTGGAGGAGGTAATTGAATGTGTGTCTAATTGCTTTCATGAAAATTCACTAGAAGAATTTTAATTGTAAAAGAAAAAACAAAAAAACACTTGACAGAATTTCAAATTTTCAGTCTTGGTATGGCGCTGCAGGTTAATGCACTGAATTGCAGTTTTGGTTTGAACCACAAGGTCAGTGGTTCAACCTCACCAGGTGCTCATTGAAACTCCTATAAAGGGTTGTTATGAGTTGGAACCGACTTGACATTACTTAACAACATACGACATGGAATCAAGGAGGCAGAATGAACAGCTGAAACTATTACTCTTAGATAATGCTTAAAGTTGAAAACAAAAACCTTTCCTGAAGTCTTCTTAAAACTAAGCAAAAGTTTAGTTTAACTAGTTAAACAAAATGTCTACAATGAGCATTATGTTCAATATCTATCTGTATGGTATCTAATTTGTAACAGCAACTCAAAAGATTACATAGGCACCGTTGTGAACAGTGAGTTATGTTTAACGGGCGAGACACAATTAGAAAAGAAGGGTACGAATGGCTGCAAAGCTGGAAGAATGTAATTAATTGAATTGAATTGTACATTTAGAAACAAATATTCTCAACAATAACAAAACTTCAAACATATATATGTATATATATTGAATAATAAGGAACTTTGCTACTGTTGTTGTTGTTGTTGTTGTTAGGTGCCATCGAGTCAGTACCGACCCATAGCGGTTATGCACAGCAGAACAACACACTGCCCAATCCTGGGCCAACCTCACTACTGTTGCCACACTTGAGTCCATTGATGCTGCCACTTGGCCAATCCATCTCGTTGGGGGTTTTCCTCTTTTTCTCTGACCCTACACCTTTCCAAACATGATATTCTTCTTCAGCGACTGGTCCCACCTGACAGTATGTCCAAAGTATGAGAGATGAAGTTTGCCCATCTTGGCCTCCAAGGAGCACTCTGGCTGCACTTCCAAAACAGATCTCTTGGTTCTTTTGGCAGCCCATGGCATTTTCAATATTCTCCTCCAACACCATAACTCAAAAGCATCAATTCTACAGTCTTCCTTTTTCACTGTTCAGCTTTCGCATGCCTATGAGGTTATTGAAAATACCATGTCTTGGGTCAGGTGCACCTGAGTCCTCAAGCTGACTTCTTTGCTCTTCTAACACTTTAAAAAGGTCTCATGCAGCAGATTTTCCTACTGCAATACACTGTTTGATTTCTTAACTGCTGCTTCCATGAGTGTTGATATTTGATCCAAGAAGAATGAAGTCCTTGACAACTTCAATCTTTTCTCATTGGTAAGAATGCTGTTTACTGGTCCAGTGGTGAGAATTTTTGTTGTCTTTACATTGAGATGCAATCCATACTGAAGGCTGTGTTCCTTGATCTTCATCAGTAAATGTTTTAAGTCCTCTTCACTCTCAGCAAGCAAAGTTATATTATCTGCATACCACAGATTGTTAATGAGTCTTTCTCCAAATCTGATGCCACTTTTTTCTTCATATAACCCAGCTTCTTGGATTATTTGCTCAGCATACAAATTGAATAAGTATGGTGAAAGAATACAACCTTATCGCAACCCTTTTTTAATTTTAAACCATTCATTGTTCCCATGTTCTGTTCAAACAACTGCCTCTTGGTTCAGGTACAGATTCCTCATGAGCACAATTAAGTGTCCAGGAATACTCATACTTCGCAA
>NW_006408542.1:28004876-28006224 GCF_000296735.1 Chrysochloris asiatica | reverse complement strand
TGCTTCCATAGGTGTAGGTCAAGTTCATAAAATTGTATCAGATTACTCTTTTTTTCCTCTTCTTTCTTCTTCTGGTTAAGCTCTGATCATTCAGTCATTGATGTCAGATCAAGTGGGTATTATCTGCAAGTGTGGGTGTTCTTGTGCATATGCCCTCTCTTTTTATCAGCTGCACAATTCACTCTCCACATTGTAGGGCTTAGCTCACCACTTCATTGCTGTTTTTCCCTCACTTCCCCTTACCGGTGGGTGACAAGCGTGGTCACCAATCACAGTGTGTATTCCCATTGTCTTATTCTTGGAAGGGGCTTTGCACTGAGGGGACCCGACCACTTGCCTTGATGTTTCCTGAGGAAGCAACTTGTTTCTTCTTGTAGTAACAGTCCGTCTGCCTCTATTGTTTTGTATTTTTCCTGTAGATCTTTCTTTCAAGAAGTATCTTCTGTTCTTCTAGCCGCTCTAGGCTGGACTGCTCGTCCTTTCAAGTGGAAATTTTCCATCTCTGGAGATCTGGATGTGGTTCAGTCTTCTACCTACAGTCTGATGTATTTCAGAGGCTCCACAGGAAGCCTCCTTACTGGGCAAGTTGTAGCCCCATATTAGGTATTCCAATCAGTTATAGGCAGAAGACAGACTTAGAAGCTTTCAATGGTGATATTTCTGACTATTCCTTTCTCTCCCACTCCAATGTCTATTTTATATTATAATGCAAGGAAAACCAAGATTCAAAAGGCAGCCAAGCATCTTAACATTATTCCCACCCCCCTTTCCCCATTCCAACCATGTCTCAATTTCTATATCCCAGAGGGCTGTAGTTCCAAAGTTGTGCATACATCATTCTTTACCTCTGTCCCATTTAGCCCATTCAGACATGCCTAATTGTTCTCCCATCTGCTTTGATCTTCCATTCCCCTCTCCCTTCTTATATATTGCCCCCTCCCCAGCACCCAAACTTTCCTGTGTCTAATCCTCCCCTCACCCACCCCCAACATCACAGCAATCAACAAAGAATTCCTCTCACCTCTGTTTAGTATGGGTTCTTTTTCTTAGACTTTTACAGTAGTGGTCCTATACAATATTTGTCTTTTTGTGACTGACTAATTTCATTCAACATAATGTCCTCAAGGTTCATCCATTATATGCGGTGGCCTGCAGCTTCGTTGTTATTCTTCAAGGTAGCATAATATTCCATTGTGTGTATGTACCACAGTTTGTTTATCCATTCTTCAGTTGATGGACACTTTGGCTGTCTCCATCTCTTTGCTATTGTAAATAGTGCTGCTATGAACATTGGTGTGCATATATCTTCTCATGTTGTGGCTCATATGTCTTGTGGATAAATACCAAG
>NW_006408542.1:27987594-28004776 GCF_000296735.1 Chrysochloris asiatica | reverse complement strand
AGATTTACACCCTCGGAAACCCTGTACAGGGTCGCTATGGGTCGGAACCGACTCGATGGCACTTAACAACAACAATAACAACATGGCAGCTGGTATTGGTTCTTCCCTGGGTTTTGGTGTTTTATAAAGTGTGATTGCAGCTTAGCTATTTGGTAGCAGTTGCTGATTCTTCTCGTGTAATATAGGGAGACACAGAGTCCTCCAAAAGCAAAAGGGAGGCTACATAACAGCCAAACAACACCAGTTGGGTAAAAAACAAAAACAAAATTAAAAACAAGAACAAAAACAAAAATGAAAGAAAGAGGAGAAAGAAAAAAAAAAGCAGAAGAAAATAACGCAGCACCAACAAAAACAAGACTGAGTACAGCAGTCTCTAATCACAGAAAAGGGAGAAGAGGGAGGGAAGAAAAATAGGGGAAAAAAAATCTGTATATTAATATAGCTGTTTTTAATGTCCTAAGTTCCTGGCTTCAAAGCTGTCGGAGAGGTTTTGCCTTTAAACTCTCTTTCAGTCACTTCTGCTCTCCTCTCCTTGTTGTTGTTAAGTGCTGTCGAGTCAATTCTGACACATAGTGACCCTGTATAGTGTTTCCAAGGAGCAACTGGTGAGCTTGAACCACCGACCCTGCAATTCAAAAGGCTTTGCAGTCTGGCACATTAACCCACAGCACCACACCAGGACTCCACTCTTACCCGTAATAAAAAACAGGCCAAAAAGGGCACAGATCAGCTCCTCAGCTTGGGCTGAGTGTCTGTGCGGATTTCTGGCAGAAGAGACTACCAGCGGTGAGGGTGGGGGGTGGCCACTTGGCTCAGGCACTCCCTCTATTCACCAGAATGGAGGTGGGCAAACAGTGAGCACACCAATTATCCGACACCAATGAAAAAAATTAAATCAGAACATCACAAAACTGACAAAGTCCACCATGCATTTTTTCCCCAAGTTTCCCATGGCGTTTTTCCGTGGCATCTCTGCGGCCCCTTTTTCGTCTTGCCACCTGGTCTCGCCCAGTATGTAGGCTCAGGCCTCCAAGCCTGGCCCAGCAGATTCAAAAGTACGCGATCTTGCACTTCAGCTCCAAACTCCACAAGCTATAAGCCTTCAAACCTTTAAAACATTCCTATCTCTGTGGGTCCGAGCCTTGGAGCTCTGTCCTCATTCTTTTTGGCCCGGTACTCAGTGTTATTGCTGACAGCGACCTTCACTACACCTCCACCTTAGCCACCATCAAGCTGTGCCCCGCCTTTCAAGTCTTCTTATTGCTTAACTCAGAGTAACTTTCACAGGTGTTGTCTGTTTCCCTGGTATATGGTAGCTGGTATTGGTTCTTGCCTGGGTTTTGGTTTTTTATAGAGTGTGATTGTAGCTTGGCTATATGGCAGCAGTTGCTGACTCTTCTTTTGTAATATAGGGAGACAAAGAGTCCTCCAAATGCAGAAGGGGGTGCATATAACAGTAAAACAGCACCAGTGGGGGAGGGGGGGAATTGAGAGAGAAAAAAAAAAAAAACACAGCACCAACAAAAACAAGACTGGATACTGCAGTCTCTAATCACAGGAAAGGGAGATGAGGGAGAGATGAAAAAGAAGGAAAAAAACAATCTGTAGCTTAATATATGAGTATGGCTTTAATGTCCTAAGTTCCTGCCTTCAAAGCTGGCCGAGAGATTCCAAGTTGCCAGTGTTGGTTGTTATGCTATTCCTCAGGTTCCAATCCAACCTTTGGCTCTCTTTCACTCCCTTCAGCTCTCTTCTACTCTTTCCCGTGATAAGAGGAAAAAAAAAAAAAAAAAAAACAGGACAAAAAGGAAACAGATATTAAAAGTTCAGGCCTCCACTTGGGTTGAGTATGCGTGCACATGCGTGGCAGAAGAACCCACCAGTGGTGAGGGTGGGGGGTGGCCACTCGGCTCAGGCTCTCCCTCTATTCACCAGAATGGATATGGGCAAACAGTGAGCTCACCAATTACCAGATACCAAAGAAAAAAAGAAAATCAGAACAAAGCATAACTGACAAAATATATTGTCCACCTTTGTCCCAAAGTTCCCGCAGCATTTTTCCATGGTGTTTCTGCTCTCCTTGTTTCATCTTGCTGCTTGGTCTTGCCCAAGATGTCGGCTCAGGCCTCTGAGCCCGACCCGGCAGATTCAAAAGTACGTAAGTTTTTACTTCATCTCCAAACTCCACAAGCTATAAGCCTTCAAACCTTTAAAATATTTCTATCTCTGTGGTTCTGAGTTTTGGTGCTCTGCCCTGGATCTGCTTTGTCTGGTATTCTGTGTTATTGCTGATGGCGACCTTCACTGCACCTCCACCCTAGCCGCCATCAAGCCCACCTCTATCATGTATGATATTCTTGATGTCATCCCACAACTTTTCTGGTCTTCAGTTTTTAGTATTTAATGTATCAAATCTGTTCTTCAGATGATCTCTAAATTCAGGTGGCATTTGTTCAAGGTCCTATTTTGGCTCTTGTGGGCTTGTTTTCATTTTCTTTGGCTTTAGTTTGAATTTTCCTATGAGTAATTGATGGTCTGTTCTACAGTCTTCCCCTGGCCTTATTTTCTCTGGTGATATGGAGCTTTTCCATCGTCTCTTTCCACAGATGTACTCAGTTTGATTTCTATGTATTCCATCTGGTGAGGTCCATGTGTATGCTGTCTAAAGAAGGTATTTGAAATGAACAAATCATTGGTTTTCAGAATTCTATCATGTGTTCTCCAGCATCATTTCTGTTACCAAGGCCATATTTTCCAACTGTTGATCCTTCCTCTTTGCTCCCAACCTTTGCATCCCAATCACCAGTAATGATCAATACATCTTGATTGCATGTTTGATCGATTTCAGATTGAAGAAGTTGGTAGAATTCTTCTATTTCATCCACATTGGCTTTAGTGGTTGGTGCATAAATTTGAATAATAGTGGTATTAATTGGGCTTCCCTGTAGACTCATGGATATTATCCTATCACTTATAGCATTGTACCTCATGACTGATCTGGATATGTTCTTTTTGACAATCAATGCAACACCATTCCTTTTCAATTTGTCATTCCTGGCATAGTAAACCATGTCAGATTCAAAATGGACAATACCAGTCCTTTTCAGCTCACTAATGCCTAAGATATCAATGTTTATGCATACCATTTCATTTTTGACAACTTCCAATTTTCCAGGATTCATACAATAAATTGCTCTTATATAATTCAGACAGCAGCTGAAGAAAATTAAAACTAGTCCACAAAAGCCAAAGTATGACCTTTCTAATATCCCATTTGACTTTAGTGACCATATCAAGAACAGAACTGATGCATTAGTCACTAATGACCAAAGACCAGAAGAGCTGTGGATGACATCAAGAATACCATACAACTTTTGTTCATTAAAAAGACAGGAAAGTAAAAAACGTCCAAAATGGATGTCAGAAGAGACTCTGAAACTTGGTAGGCAGCACAGTGATTTTAGGCAAACGGAAAAAATGAGGAAGTCAAAGAACTAAACAGAAAGTTTCAAAGGGCAGCTCAATAAAGCAAAGTCTAAGATTATATTGAAATGTGCAAATATTTGCACTTAGAAAACCAAAAGAGAAGAATACACACAGCATTTCTCAAGCAGAAAGAACTAAAGGAAAAAATTCAATGTGTGAGGTGGTGCTGTAGGATAAACACTGGACTACAAGGTTGTTTAGAACTGCAAGGTCAGTGGTTCAAACTCTATAGCCACTCCTTGGAAACCTTATGCAGGGTCAAAATGAGTTGGAAATGACATGACACCACTTAACAACAAAACTGGGCAAAAATACTGAATGATGCAGAAATTATCAAAAGAAGCTGAAAGTAATATGCACAGTCAATATACCAAAAAGAAATGGTAAATGTTCAACCATTTCAAGAGGCAGAGTATGAGAAACACTTCTGGAAGTATTGTAGTAAGCAAATCTGCTGCACAAGACCTATTTAAAGTTTTCTGAAGATGAAATGTCAGTTTAAGGACAAAGGTTGACCTGACCCAAGTTATGGTATTTTCAGTTGCCTTCTATACATGTGAAAGTTGGACAAATGAATAAGGAAGACAATAGAGGAATTGATGCATTTTAGTTAAGGAGTTGGAGGAAAATACTAAAAGTATCATGGATTGCCAGAAGAACAATCAAATCTAAGTTGGAAGAAATATAGCCAGAACGTTCCTTAGAAGCCAAGAAGATAAGATTTTGTCTTTCAAATATTGAATATCTTATCAAGGGAAGGACATCATGCTTACTAACATGGAGGGTCAACCAAAAACATACAAACCAGGAAAACCCCCTCAATGAGATGGATTGACATAGTGGCAGGAGCAGTGGGGTCAAGCATAACAACAATTGTGAGGTTGGTTCAGGAACAGGTAGTGTTTCACTCTCTTGGGTATAGGGTTGCTATAAGTCGGAACCAACTTGACTGAACCACCCATCAACAACATTCAAGAGCATCATATTGTCTTCTATTTATATAGGTCTCTTTTAGTTTTTTGAAGTCGTATTTTGACATTTTCTTAGTATAAATATTTTGTATCTCTTTTTATATTTAATCTTAAAGTTTTTCATCTTCTGGATGAATACTGTAAATTGTATTTATTTCCTGATTTCATTTTCAGAGTTCTCTTTGTTAGTGTAGAGAAATCCAGCTGGTTTTAGCATGTTGCTCTTGTCTCCTGCCATTTCACTGAATCTTTCTATTGTTTCTAATATACATTTTGAGTATTGGGATTTTCTATACATAGGACCATATTATCTGCAAGCAGAGTTAAACTTACATCTTCTTTACCTCTTTGAATAAATTTATATCCTTTTCTTGCCTTGTCTGGTTATAACATTTAATACAATATTAAATTACAGTGGTGATGAAGAGCATCCTTGTGTGGTTTACATTTTCAATGGAAACCCTTTAGTGTGTTTCCATTGAGAATGATGTTTGCCATTCATTTTTGTGTGTATATCCTTAATTATGCTGTGTATTTCCCTTCTATTCCTGTTTTGCTGTGTTTTGATCAGGAATGGGCATTGAATTTTGTCAAATGATTTTTCTTCATTAATTGATATGATAATGTGGTTCTTTTCTTTTATCTTATTTATGGTTTTGATTACACTGATCTTTTCTCTAATGTTGAACCACCCTTACAAGCCTGGTGTGAATCCCACTTGGTGATGATGTATTGCTATTTTCTGATATGATATTGGACTATTGTCTAGGATTTTGTTGACAATTTTTGTTTCTATATTTATGATGGATACTGGTCTATAATATGCTTTTTTGGTAGTGTTTTTGCCTGACTTTGGTATCAAGGTTATGCTTGCTTCATAGAATGAATTCAGGGTTTTTCCATCTTTGTTTAAGTTCTGAAATATTTTTGTTATTATTACTGGTTTCATTTCTGGTTGTTGCTTCTATAGGCATTGGTTGTTGACTCAAGAACAATAAAATGCTTAGCAAATTCATCTTTGCAATTTATCGTGATATTGTTTATTGATGCAGTTTTGGGAGTTCTTTTTTTTTATGCTCAGTTTTAATCCATTTTGAAGGCTGTAGTCATTGCCTTTCATCTTCAAGTTGTTTTCACTGTAGGCAAACAATGTTGTATCACCTTCATATCATAGGTTGTTAATCATGTTTTCTTCAACTCAAATACCATGTTCGCCTGCATATAGTCCAACCTCTTATTATGAATACAGGGAGAAAAATAGATTTTTTTAGAGAAACTTTAGGTATTTTATACCTAAACAGAGGAAAAAATCTGGGTAGTTGAAAGTCATACTTCAATTTTTGATATTACTATGGATAATACTTTCTGCCTTTCAAAATGCCCTTTGATCACACTTTAGAAACATATTTTGATCTGTTGTACTGCATAATTTATATAACAAAATAGAATTGCTTCCTGTAAAATCTGGTGAAAAAAGCAGAGATGGATCTGAGTCAGTTATAGAGCTACATCCTTATTTGAACTTTACATTGCTTTATTTCATCTGACATTTATTTTTCAGAGGATAAATCTGAAGCTAATTTCATTCCAAAATTAATAGAAGAAACCTTTTATTTCTCCTTGGAAACTTGAATTCTTTCTTCTTTTTGAAATAAATATTCTAAACTTCCATTGTTGTTCTTTTCTACTTGTTGATTTTATTTTTGAACAAGTCAGGTTCCATAACTCCCATTCTCTTATGCAACTTTTCTTATTTCCTTATCTATTTTATGCTTTCTTCCTTGAAAATGACTATGATTTGGATTTCACATCTGTTCATGACTCACATTTTCTTTTTACATTGCAACTGAATCTCCTTCTTTATCATCTGTAATTTGATTATTTACAAAATGAACTCTGCATTATATTTCTTTCAATGACTTATATATCATTTTTTATGATAGTTTCTCATTTCTTCCTATCTTTTAAAATTTAATCAATCCATGTTATTACCTTTTTTCTTTATGTACAGCCATTAGGTAAGTTATTTAAATTTATTAGATGAATATGTTTCAGGAGAAATATTCTATTATTTCCCTCTTAATAATATGCCCCCAATTTTTTAGTTATGCTTTATTTTCACCTGTACTGAAAAACAGTTCTCACAGTAGCTGAATATTGATTTTGTTTTAATTTTGTCATGAAATATGTAGAGGCTCAAAGTCCATTGACCTTCAGAAAATTAAGAAATGTGCAAAGAGAGGAATCCAGGATATAATCTCTATAGCGATCCTCTCACTAAACTTCAGGTGTTTGGTTGCTGGCATTATTCATCTGTGATATTCTTGAACCAGGCTAAGTGTGGCTGAAAATTCCTATCCCCATTACTAGAGAGGTTAGCCAAATGAACTATATCTAAAGCTAATTTTTTTTTTTTTTAAGTGAAGATTGGAGTAGAAGAAAGTAACAGAAATTATGTTTGTGATTTTTTTTTCAAAATAAACATTATAGAGGATCATATTTTATCTTGTGTTTTTACTGAAAATAATATTTAATAGTGAGAAATTTATTATAAAAATATTAGCAATATGAAAGATGTTTTTTATTTTCTATTAGTCACAATTACAAAATGTCTCTTCTATACTTTTCAGCCTTTTTGAACCAACAGTACAATGAAAGTCTGACTCAGACTTTTTTGTGTTTTTGTCAGAAGCCCAGCAGGCTTATTTATCTTTCCTAGGAGGCCTTTTACCCTTTCATATTATTGTCAGTTACATGATTTTCTGAAACTTTTGGTGCTTTTTTTTTAACATACTGTTGTAAACTAGTTGTTTTTTTTGCTATCTTTGTCGGGTGCCAGTAAGTCAGTACTGACTCATAGTGAAATCATATACAACAGAACTAAATACTGTGCTGTTGTGTACCATTCTCACAATTGTTGATATGTTTGAACCCATTGTTGTAAACATGTGTTAATACATCTTGTCAGGGGTCTTCCTTTTTCACTGACCCTCCACTTTAATGAGCATAGTATCCTTTTCCAGTGACTGGTCCCTAATGAAGACATGTCCACATTATAGGAAACTAAGTTTTGCCATCTTTGCCTCTAAGGAACTTTCTTGTTGTACTTCTTCCAACACAGATTTGTATGTTCTTCTGGAATTCCATAGTACTTTAAATATTCTTCACCAATGCCATAACTCAAATGTATCAATTCTTCTACAGTCATCCTTTTTCATTGTCCAATAGTCACATGCTTATGAGGGGACTGAAAATACCATGGCTGAGATCAGTTGTACCTCAGTTGAAATACTGTTATCTTTGTTTTTGAACCTTTTATTGGGGTCTTTTGCAGCAGATTTGACTACTACAATCTGCCATATGATTTTTTTTTTTTTTACTGCTGTTACCCTGAATATTGATTGTGAGTCCAAGTAAAATGAAGTCTTTGACAACTTCAACTTTTCTACATTTATCATGATGTTAATTATTGCTCCAATTGTGAGGATTTTTTTTTTTTTTTTTAATGCTAAGGTACAATCCATACTGAAGACTGTAGTCTTTGATCTTCAACAATATTTATTCCAAGTCCTCTTCACTTTCAGGAAGCAAGGTTTTATCATCTGCGTATTGCAGGTTGTTAATGATACTTCCATCAATCCAGATGGTACATTCTTCTTCATGTAATCCAGTTTATTGAACTATTTTTCAGTATATTGGTTGCTTTTAAGTATAATGAAAGAATACAACCCTGCCACGCACCTTTTCCTATTTTAAACCATTCAGCAGTCTCTTCTTGTGTTCTAATGAAAGCCTGTTGGTTTATGTACAGGTTACTCATGAGCAAAATTAAGGGTTCTGGAATACTCATTCTACCCAATGCTATCCATATTTTGTTATGATCCAGTATTCAGTAGAGCACAAGTAAACATCATTCTGATATTTTCTTCTTTCCGTCAAGATCCATCTGACCTCAACAATGATATCCCTGGTTCCATATTTTCCCTGAATCTAGATTGAATTTCTGACAGCTCCTTGTTGATGTACTATTATAACTGTTTCAGAATTATTTTCAACAAAATTTTACTTTAATGTAATATCAGGGATATTATTTAATGATGTCTACATTCCATTGGGTCACTTGTCCTGGAAATATGCGCACATATGAATCCATTCCAACTGGTTGGCCAGGTAGCTGTTTTCTAAATTTTGTGGCATACACTAGTGAGTGCTTTTATTGCTGCATCAATTTGTTGAAATATTCACCCGGTTTTTCATCCATTCCTGGAATTTTGGTTTTTTCACTAATTCTTCCAATATAGCTTGGACTTCTTACTTCAATACAATTGGTTCTTGATCAGCAAGTTCTCTTGAAATTATTGAACATCAAACAATTATTTTTGATACATTATCTATGTGTATACCTTTTAAATCTAGGCAAATTTAATTTTGTCTGATTGTATTTGATCCAGACTGCATTTAATATTTCTGGAATGATACATTCATGAGAACATAAACATTTTTCCTGATTTGCACATGTAGATTATCACTATAGTTTATTCATAAGCTCCTTTTCTTATGCTGAGAGTAAATACTCCGTTAACTCAGAAAATGGATGAAGTGAAATGAGGAAAACCTTTTCTGTTATCTTTGCTAGTGACACATATGGGCATATTGGATGAAACACATTTTATATGTCATTTTAGCACTTTCGAACACATTGGAGAAGCTTGGTTTGACTCCAGTAAACATTTCTAGAGCTTCTAAAATTACTAAAGTTATTATTAATTTGCATGTTTGCTGTCCAAAACTCTAAATAGTGGTAGGATAATAAAGATTGGTGTAAAATACTGATCAAAATTTAGTCCAAACTTCAAAAGTGGACTATGGAAATACATCAACAATGTTTTCTAATAGAAACAGAAATAAACATGTAAGGAGAAGACGTAATACGCACACATTCATGGTAGTTTCCATAGAATTTCAGATTAAATTAAAGATTGACAGAAGGATTTCATTTAGATTGTGCAAGAATGCAACCTCTTTATTTAAGAAAGATGAAAGGTTCAGAAGCAGCAGGACAGAGATAGCATCTGTCGTTGTTCACTTTATATTTCTATATAGGACCAGAAAACAGACTAAGGTGAAGAGCAACTGTTCTCCTCAGAATGCTGTAAATTGTCACATTTTCTTTTCTTTCTTTTTTTTTTTCATTCAAAGACCATTGCTTTCTATTTCCAGTCCATAGTAGTTTGTTATTGTTATAACTATCATATATCATCAGACTCTATCACTAGCAAGAGATCATTATCACTTCATTTATTACCCTAATATTTGAACTATTTTTTAAAAGTAAATGTTTACTATTTCTTCCCAATGAAACAGTTGAAATCCATTCAGAAACACTCTTCCAGGATTCAGTTGGTTCTCTTTGCATTCACATCCAGCTGCTTTAAAACTGAAACAGGTGAACAGTGCAGATTTAAATGGAAATGCTAGAGGCAGATCAGGAACCTAACAGCCAGCCTAACTGTATCCCAACACCTAAGTCAACAATTCTAGGAGTTTTAGTCCGTGATACCTTCTGAAAAATAGAGCAATGTTAGACAAAAAAACAGAGAAAGATGCAAAGGCAGATTATGTGCCACCTACACCCGGCCATCAATCAGAATTAAACTTGAGGAAGACAAGTCAAAACCCTTAAAGAAGGAGAAAGAACCAAAGCCTGGGCTCTCTCACTTGAGAGAGAGTAGTTGCATGCTTCTTTTCTTCTGAGAAGTGTACTATTCGAAGCTTAATAAAACTTTGTTGCTACTTACTGCTTTTTGTCTGTGTGTGCTGTTTGCTAAAACCTCAAGTGGGTCTTACTAGACCTGCAGAAGTCAGGTTATCTGACCCTAAGAGGAAGAATATGCCTTTCTTAAATTTACATTTAAATGATTTATGAATTGGGCTGCTAACCTCAAGGTCTGAAGTTCGAAACTACCAGCTGTTCTGTGGGAGAAAGATGAGGCTTTCTGCTCCCATAAATATTTACAACCTTACAAACCCTATGTAGGGTCACTATGAGTTGGAACCGACTCCATGGTACTTAACAACAACAACAAATATGACACTTATTCTATCTGTATGTCGAGAAAATAAGCTGAGAAGCTGTATTATATGAAGAAAAACATGGCATCAGGATTGAAAGAAGACTCATTAACAACCTGTGATATGCAGATGATACAACTTTGTTTGCTGAAAGTGAAGAGGACTTGAAATACTTACTGCCAAAGCATCTCAGTGTAAAGAAAACAAAAATCTTCACCAATGGACCAATAAACAACAACCATATAAATGGAGAAAAGATTGACTTTGTCAAAGACTTCATTTTTCTTGGATCAACCAACAACACTCATGGAAGCAGCAGTCAAGCAAGAAATCAAATGATGTACTGCATTAGGCAAATCTGCTGCACAAACCTCTTAAAGTGTTTAAGAGCAAAAGTGTTTAAGAGCAACGAGCACTAAGGTGCTCCTGATCCAAGCCATGGTATTTTCAATACTTCATATGCATGAGAAAGTTGGACAATGAATAAGGAAGACCATTGAATTTTTGCATTTTGCTGGGGGCCAGCCTCAGCAAACTTATTCAGGGGTTCCGAAGGCGAATGTGGCGTTGGCGGGAAAGAATCACACAGAGTCGATGGGTCGTGATGAATTCAAAATCTTCTCTCTTACATGCTTTATTCTCCTGCCTTATTCTATCTTACAACCCCCTTATATACAGTTACAAAAACATTGCTTTCATAGCACTCAATGTCTTCAAAGTACAATCTATTCTGGGGGCACATTCTTTATGGTTTACAACCCTTAGGTTTACATCAGGGATAAGAAGTTCAAGCATTACATCAGAGCATACGTGACATCCTGCTTTCTTGCAACCTCTTGGTTAAACATTTGTTCCTACATAAATAGCTTTTGTTCTTTTCTCTGAGGAGCAAGTTAACCTTTACATATGTTTCTTAACCTCTATCTATTAATCTTGTTAAATCATCAATCTTAGTTGTCAGGTGTAATTAACTCCCTCCATACACTATTTGTTTGTAGCCTACAAAAGCATCACTTATCAGAAAAACTGAGGCCATGTAAAACAACTTCCCTTATCAATCTAAGAACATCTAAGTTAAACCTTTTATTTACATATATGTGTGTACCCATAGCTCTTATTCATGGTCTAGTTAAGAATTCTTTATTGTCTTGAACTAAGGTTACAAGGAAAAATGTTTATAATCACTAAACCTAAGCTGGTAGTAATTTAACCAATAAATCCTGTCTCCTAGCAGCTTTAAGAACATTGTTAATATAAGTATAAAATTACCTATGATTACAAGTAGAGTAAATGTATGGCTTCTAACTTTTAATAAAAATATACTACAGTGTAGGAGAGTCAAAATCTCAAATAAAGGGATGCTAATAAAACCATGAATAAATTGGAGAATGATTCAAAAACAGAAAAATTAACTATGGGCCTTTGCATAGAATATTTCTTTGTGGCTTTGCCATCCAAAGAAAACACTTCATTGTCGCTTTGCTAGAACAATGAGCTCTTCATGTGCAGGGTCCCCATCATCTCATTTCTTTATTTCAATTCCTTGATTAATATGTTGTCCCTTCATTTCAATTCCTTGATTAATATGGCCCCCACCAGCATCTGAGTTATGGTGTTGGAGAATATTGAAAGTATCATTTACTGCCAAAAGAACAAACAGCTCTGTGTTTAAAGAAGTACAGTCAGAGTGATCCTTGGAGTTTAGGATGGCCAACTTTATCTTACAAACTTTGGACATGTTGTCAGGAGGGACCAGTCCCTGCAGAAGTGTATCATGTTCAGTAATGTGGAGGGTCTGAGATAAAGAGGAAGACCCCCAGCGAGATTGATTGTCACAGTGGGCTCAAATGTAGCAACAATTGTGATATTGGCCCAGGACTGGGCAGTGTTTCATTCTGTTGTTCATAGGGTCACTATAAGTCAGTATGAACTCGATGTCACCTAACAACAACAATATATCAGCTATAGAAGTACTTGTGCTATGGGATAAACACTAGACAGCTAACCTCAAGGTTGATGGTTCAAACTTATCATTCACTCCACAGTAGAGAAATTAGACTTTCTGTAGCTGTGAACAGGGTACTTCTGAGTCAGAATTGAATAGATGGAAGTAAGTTGTGTTTTTGTTTGTGTGTGTGTGTTTAAATACTGAGTATAGTAGTATTGGTGCCGTGCTGTAGGATAAACACTGGACCCACAAGCTACACCTCGGATACCTTATACAGGGTTACTGTGAGCTGGAGCTGACTCAGTAGAACTTAACAATATCCACAACAATGTAAGAGCCCTGGTGTCACAGTGAGTAAAGCATTGTGTTGCTAACAGCAAGGTTAGTGCTTCAAACTCACTAGCTGCTATATGAGATAAAGATGAGGCTGATTGCTCCTGTGAAGAAATAAAGTATCAGAAACGCTTTGGGCCAGATTTCCTTTGTCTCCATTGCTCATCGGAAATCCTGTACAGTGCAATCCATACTATAGGCTGTAGCCTTCCATATTCATCACTAAGTATTTAAAGTTCTCTTCACATCCAGCTAACAAGGTTATGCCATCTACATATCGCAGGTTATTAATGTGTCTTCCTCCCATTGTTATATCATGTTTTTCTTCATATACTCCAGTTTCTAGGGTTATTTACTCTGATTACAGACTGAATAACAATGATAAAAGGATACAACCTTGTATACCTTCCCTGATTGTAAACCATTCAGTAACTCCTTGTTCTATTCAAACAACTGACTCTTGGGTTATGCAAAGGTTCTTAATGAACACAATTAAATGTACTGAAGTATTAATTCTTCCCAATGTTGTCCATAGTTTTTTGTGATCTACATAGTCAGAAGCCTTTGCAGAGAAGTTAGAGAGAGGGGCCCTGTGGAAACATGAAGATGGTAAACAGCTTCTTCATGGGTGAAGGGTGATGAGCATGTCCTGGAGGAGCTAGAAACAGAAGGAGAGAGGCAACTGAAAAGACTCCTTCAGCATCAACAGGATACCTCTGACTCTATTCAAGAATGTATGTCTAAGAAAGAGAGGATTTTTTTTTTTTTTGTAAGTTTTTATTGTGAATTGAGTGATAGTTTATATGGGAGAACATCAGTTTTACAGTCATTGTTTCATTGCAATGATTATAATCTCCTCCATGCATCACCATTTAACAGTATTTGCTTCTGTTTTAAGGGGTTTACACAAAAACATTCCAGAATATATGATAACTTAAAATGGCACATTCTGTAAGCCTGTTTCCTGGCCACCAGCACACAACCTTTATCTCTCTATGAGTCTAGAGTCCTCAGCTGCTTCTGAGATCTCTCCCTGTCCTCATTTCTGCCTCCATCTCTGGTGTCACTGCTTCTCTGGATAGGGCCCCACATTCTGCTCATGATTTATTACCTTGATGGTGCTAGGGTCCCCAGATCCTGGACTGTAAGGTTAACTACTCCCCCTCTTTTGTTACAAAAGTGCTACCTTTACAGTTGTGACAGTCACAATTAGTCATGATAACAATTACTCACTGTTGAATCATAAGAATCATATCCCCATCTCTTTTTACCAGACCCGTCTAGACAAGATGGAAATTATTCAGTGGGTATTCTACCTTACCTCACACAATTTGAAACTAAACTCCTTCTTGAAAACTTGTAAGCCAGTCACTTTTGTGTCTTTATTGCCTCCTCATTTTAAGTAGCCAATATCTAAGTTGCCCATCCCTATCAATCCTGTGTAAAGAGGGGATAGGATTGATTCTTGATGTGAAGATTCCTTCACTCTCCTTTGGTATTTTCAGCTACTACATCCATAAGTATAAGTCAAGTTCATGAAATTATAACAATTTACACTTGTTTCCTATAACAAAAAGGGTTGTATTTAAAAAAATGTTTTAGTGTGAATTATGTGATATTTTACATGGGAGAACATTAGCTTTACATTCATCCTATCATATATCATTTCATTGCCATGGTTACAATCCCCTCTATGCATCATCAACCAACCATATAATACACCCTGCAAGCTTGCCCACTCATCATCAGCACACAGCCTCTCTCCCTCTCTGGGTCTAGAGTTCCCAGAGACTCCACCTCTCCACACCATCGTCTCTGTCTCCATCTCTGGCATCACTGTTTCTCTGGGTAGGGTCCTGCACTCCGCTCTTCTCCCTTGATGGTCCCAGCGTCCTCTGTTCCTGGACTGCCAAGTCAACCACGCCCATCCTTTTACTACAAAACATCTACCTTTGCATTCCCAACCCTCACAGTCAGCCCTGATAGTAATTATTCACTGTTGTACCACATGAGTGCTATCCACATCTCCTTTCATCAGCCCTGCCCAGACAGATTGGATACTACTCAGTGGAGATTCTACCTTCCTCCACACCCTCTGGATCTAGGCTCCCTCTTGAAAGCTTGTAAGCCAGTCACTTCTTGCCTTTGTAGACCCCCTCCCCCCATTTTGGGTAGCCAATGTCCAAGTTGCTCACCCCTGTCTACCCTTTGTATTGAGGTGGTGGGAATGATCCTTGCTGTAAAAATTTGTTCCCTCTTTTGAGCTACTGCATCCATAGGTATAGGTCAAGTTAATCAAATTATATCAGATTACTCTTTCTTCTTTTTCTTTTTCTTTATTCTTTTAGTTGAGCTCTGATCATCCAGCCATTGAAGCCAGGTTAAGTGGGTATTATCTGTAAGTTTGGGTGTTCTTGTGCAAAAATTGTTTTTTTAATCTTTCTCTAGTCAAGTTATCATCATCAAGCCATCAAGGCGAGGTCAAATGGGTACTCTCTGCAAGTTTGGGCATTCTTGTGCATCTTTGACTTCATATCAGCTGGTAAGAAAGAGAGTTTTGCTCCTGGTACTATGTATAAGCCCTTTGAGAAAGAAGCTGCTGGGATTATGATTTTTGTCCCAGTTCCAGACACTACATGAGAAAGGCCAGGAAACTGCTTCTCTCATGGAAAGAGAGCTCAATAAAACAGAAATCTTAATCTGGAAAAGCCATGTTTCTGGTGAAAAGACTACAAGACTAGGGCAATCCCTGAAGCAATACAGAACCATCTTCAAGATATTGGAAAAATGGATCACAGAGCGCAACACATGCTTTGCTTCCCACAGAGATTTACGAAGAGTAAACAGCTGACTCAGCAGTAAATGGAAACCAAAAAGTCTTTATTTCAGGGTGCTGATCGTCACTCCTTCCTAAGGCTCTTTATTACCAACATGACCCCCAAAAGAAGAACAAAGGTGATCATATAAACAACGTGGAAATTTTTACTAAGAGATGACAATGAAAAAAAGATGTTTTGAAGAGTTCTAACTTATGAGAGGTAAACCCTTTGCCCCCACTCACTGGTGTCAGTTACATCAGTGGGAGATGGCAGTACAACTGAGAACCCGCCATTACTCCAGGACAAGAGCAAACAGGTAGCGCAGGGCCAAGGTCCCAGTCTCCATGTGCCAAAACCTATTAATTTTTTACCTCAACAGTGTTGGACTGGGCCTAAGAAGCTGGCACAACCAATAGAATTTGTCCCACAAGATGAGATCCAGAGAAATTATTTGTTAGAGGAAGAGATCCAAAAAATTCCTGTTTTCTTCATATAATCCAGGAGAGCCAAACAAAGTGCTATATCTGAAGAATCTGAGCCCTAGGTAACTGAAAGGTATCTTGTCTCATTATTCACACAGTTCCAGGAGAAAAAAAAGGACCTCCAATTCAATTTTGAATGATGACTAGATGTATGAGAAACCAGGGTTTCATCACCTTTCCCAATAAGGTGATGGCATGGCAAGCATTGAATCTAGTAAATTGCTATAAACTACATGGAAAAACACTGGTAATAGAGTTTGGAAAGAACAAAACACAAGAGACAGATCTTTAGGCTCATTCTCTAATACCATGTGTTACTGATATCAGTGACAGCTAAAAGGTAAAGTGTTTGTGGGTCCTGGGTGGTCTTTCTTACAATAGAACTTGGATCTAAGGTTTGTGTAGCCATAGCAGTTTGTATGGAGTTGAAGATGAGAAACTAATTGAGGGTGGTTTAAAAGTCCTAAAGATAATTCTTTTCAGCATATGCAGAGAGTAGGTAGAAAACATGTTCTATAATCAAAGACTATAAGGCAGACGATGTGATGAGAATGGAGGGTAAGGTACACAAAGTATCCTTTTCTTGGGATAAACTAGATTTAAAATTTTTATCTTTATACTTTTTTCTAGGGCCTTCCATATTTGTCCCTAGAGATTACATTATTTTCACGACTGCCTCCTATTTACAGAATAAAAAACTAATTTAATTTTGAAATATATATTTGCTAGAGCCCATCAGACATTAATTTTAGCCATCTACTAAACAAAAGACCTTAAACATCAACAAATGCTGTTATGTCAGAACCATCAGCAGTAGCAACAGGGAGTGTCATAAGTCAATTGCTATCTAATGAATTATTCACCACTAGGTGATCAGTTGATCCAAGAAGAATGAAGTCCTTGACAACCCCAATCTTTTCTCCATTGATAAGAATGTTGTTTACTGGTCCAGTGGTGAGGATTTTTGTTTTCTTGACATTGAGATGCAGTCCATACCAAAGGCTGTGTTCCTTTATCTTCATCAGCAAATGTTTCAAGTCCTCTTCACTTTCAGCAAGCAAGGTTGTATCA
>NW_006408542.1:27984287-27985750 GCF_000296735.1 Chrysochloris asiatica | reverse complement strand
GTCTCTCATACTTTGGACATATTGTCCGGAGGGAACAGTCGCTGGAAAAGGATGTCATGCTGGGTAAGATGGAGGGTCAGAGAAAAAGAGGAAGACCCCCAACGAGATGGATTGGCCAGGTGGCATCATTGATTGCATCGAGTGTGCCAGTGGTAGTGAGGTTGGCCCAGGATTGGACATTGTTTCGTTCTGCTGTCCATGGGGTTGCTATGAGTCGGTTCCAACTCAATGGCACCTGACAACAACAACAAGGTGATCAGTGTCTTAAAATAAAACAACCTTACATATATATTTTAAAGGAATATTTTAGATCAAAGCATTGGTGTTCTTATGGCCATGTAAGGAAGATTTCAATGAGTAATCACTACATAAAGCAATAAACATGAATTCTCTAATCCATGTTAAATATTAGGTATATGAATTTTTAAAAGAACATAATAACCAAGAATACTGAAAGGGACTGGAAAGAGAATTCTCTAGAAGAGAGGTTGTTGGCTGTTATTGTTAGGTGTCATCGAGTTGGTACCGACTCATAATGACCTTCTGCACAGCAGAACGAAACACTGCCCAATCCTGGGCCAACCTCACTACTGTTGCCACACTTTAGTTCATCGTTGCTGCCACTCTGCCAATCTATCACGTTGGGGTCTTGCTCTTTTTCTCTGACCCTCCACCTTACCAAACATGATATCCTTCTCCAGAGACTGGTTCACTCCTGACAATACATCCAAAGTATGAGAGACAAAGTTTGGCCATTCTGGTCTCCAAGGAACACTCAAGTTGCACTTCTTCCAAAATGGATCTATTGGTTCTTTTGGCAGCCCATGGCACTTTCAATATTCTCCTTCAACACCATAACTCAAAGTCATCAATTCTTCTATGGTCTTCCTTATTCACTGTCCAGCTTTCACATCCATTTGAGGTTATTGAAAATACCATGGCTAGGGTCAGAGAAAAAGAGCAAGTCCTCAAGCTGACATCTTTGCTCTTCAACACTTTAAATGGTCTTGTGCAACAGATTTGCCTAATGCAATACATTGTTTGATTCCTTGACTCCTGCTTCCATGAGTGTTGATAGTTGAGTCAAGAAGAATGAAGTCCTTGACAACTTCAATCTTTTCTCAGGTGATAAGAATGTTGTTTATTGGTTTAGTGGTGAGGATTTTTGTTTTCTTTACATTAAGATGAAATCCATACCGAAGGCTGTGCTCTTTGATCATCATCAGTAAATGTTTTAAGTCCTCTTCACTTTCAGCAAACAAAATTGAATCATCTGATTATAACAGGTTGCTAATGAGTCTTACTCCAAACCTGATGCCATGTTTTTCTTAATAGAACCCAGCTTCTCAGATTATTTGCTCAGCACACGGGTTGAATAAGTATAGTGAAAGAATACAACCTTGTCGCACACCTTTTTTAAATTTTAAACCATTCAGTGTTCCCATGTTCTGTTCTAACAACTG
>NW_006408542.1:27939468-27965166 GCF_000296735.1 Chrysochloris asiatica | reverse complement strand
GTGGTCAAAACAGCCTGGTACTGGTACAATGAAAGAGACAGTGATCAATGGAATAGAATCGAGAATACAGATATTAACCCAACCACTTACAGCCAAATGATTTTCGACAAAGTGCCTAGGCACATTGCATGGGGAAGAGACAGTCTCTTTAACAAATGGTACTGGCAGAACTGGAAAGCAATATGTAAAAGACTTTGCCTCATATCCTATACAAAAATGAACTCAACATGGATTAAAGATCTAAGTGTGAATCCTAAAATTATGAAGATCATCAATGAAAAACAGGACAAACATGCAGGTGCTAGTTCAGGGCATATACATACTGCCACACATTTTGAAACGTATACAATTATTCTACAATCTTCCTTACTCTTCATTGTCCAATTTTCACATGATATAAGATAATTGAAAATACCATGGCTTGGGTTACGCATACCTTCATCCTCAAATTGATACTTTTACTGTGGAGAACTTTAAATAAGTCTTGTGCAGCAGATTTGCCTAATTGTCCTTTGATAACTTGACTTCTGTTTCCATGAGAGTTGATTGTGGATCCAAGCAAAATGACGTCTTTGACAACATCAGACTTTTCTTGATTTTTCATGGTGTTATTATTTGTCTAGTTTTGAGGATTTTTGCTTTCTTTGCACTGAGGTGCAACACATACTGAAGTCTTTGGTCTTTGATCTTCATCAATAAGTATTTAAGTCCTCTTCTCTTTCATTAAGCAAGGTTTTATCATCTGTATATTGCAGGCAGGCTATTAATGAGATTTCCTCCAATCCTGATGCCTTGTTCTTCTCCATATAATCCAGCTTCTTGGATATTTGCTAAGCATACAGAATGATTCACATTGGTGAAAAATACAACCCTGGTGGACATCTTTCCTAATTCTAAACCATTCAGTGTCACCTTGTTCTGTTGGAACATCGGTCTCTTGGTCTATATACAGGTTTCTCAAGAGTACAATCCAGTGTTCTGGAATATCCATTATTTGCAATGTTATTCATAGTTTATTATGATCCACACAGTCAAAAACCTTTGTATGTTCAATGAAGCACAAGTAAACATCTTTCTGATAGTCTCTGTTTACAGCCAACTTCCATCTGACATCAATAATGGTATCCTGAGTTCCACATCCTCTTTTTACTCTGACTTGAGTTTCTGGAAGTTTCCAGTCAATGTACTGTTGCAGCTGTTTTTAAATTCTCTTCAACAAAGCTTTATTAGTGTGTAATATAAACAATATTGTTAGATGATTTCCACATTCCCATTGGGTCACCTCTCTTTGGCATGGGCACAGATATGGATTTCTACCAAATGGATGGCCAGGTAGCTGTCTTCCAAATTTCTTGGGTAAAATGAGTGAGCACTTCCAGTATTTCATTAGTTTGTTGAAACATTTCAATTTTTATTCCATCAATACCTAGTGCCTTGTTTTTGTACCAATGCCTTCAGTGCATTTTGAACTGTTTCCTTTAGTACCGATGGTTCTTGTTCATATGCTACCCCTGAAATTGTTGTACAACAACCATTTCTTTTTGATACAGTGACTGTGTATACCTTCCATATTCTTTTGAGTCTTTCTGCATCATTCAATATTTTGTCCATAGAATCTTTCAGCATTGCAACTCAAGGCTTGGATTTTTTTCTTCAGTTCTTTCAGCTTGAGGAGTGCAGAACCTGTTCTTCCATTTTGGTTTCCTTACTCCAGGTCTTTGTACGTTTCATTACAATACTTTGTCTTCTTGAGCTGCCCTTTGTAAGTTTATCTTCAGCTGTTTGACTTCCTCATTTCTTCCATTCGCTTTAGCATCTCCATTCTGAAGAACAAGTTTCAGAGTCTCTTCTGACAACAATTTTTGTCTTTTCTTTCTTTCCTGTCTTTTTAATTACCTTTTGTTTTCTTACTGGATGCTGTTCTTGATGTAATCCCACAACTCTTTTGGTCTCCAGTCATTAGTGTCTAATGCATCAAATCTGTTTTTGGGGTGGTCCCGAAATTTAGGTAGGACATGTTCAAAGTTATATTTTGGCTCTCATGGATTTGTTTTAATGTCAATATGTCTTACTGTCATTCTTTTTGTTGAGTGCTATCGCATTAGTTCTCACTCATAGAGACCCTGAATCAGTTTTCTGAGGAGTGCCTGGTGGGTTTGAATCTTGCACATAGAAGTCCATTGCTTATCCTACAGTGCTGTAATATTACTGTTCACATGGTTAAAATGCATCTTGATGCATTTCTCCATTGTAAACATACTATTTTCCCTTTGAATTAGTAAATAACTTAATAAGTACTTTGTTGTTATTTTTGTTATGTGTCATTGAGTCAGTTCCGACTCATAGTGACTCTGTGTAGGGTTCCTGAGGAACAGCTGACTTTACTGTTGGCCATCCAGTACTTATCTTATAGTGCCACACCAGGACTCCAATAAGTACTTGATGCCATCAATGAATTATTTGTATTATGATTTTTTTTCTGTAATGGTCTAATATTCATTTCTTTAACATTTACTAGTTGGAATACTTCTGAAATAAAGAACAGTGCTTTATTCCCCATGGATCCATTTATTTAATTGTCTATTTATATTATTATGAACTCATAGATACTCATATTTCTAGTGTTATATGGATTATACCTTAATAATATGGTTATCTTTCATTGTTGTCCAGTTGTTCCAGCATTGAATATTGTGAATTTTTTGACAAGACTCCTTTTTTTGAGGACTCCCTATTTCTAGCACCACAAAACACTCAGGTTCACCTTGCATTTTTGCTGTCCCATCCTTTCTTTTACAGAAGAAAGATATTTAGAAACCAGTCTGTGGAAGCTTGGTGAGCTCATTGTTACTTGGGTGGAATTTCTTTAATTTCTCTCAGTGGAAAGATCTTAAAAAAAAAATTCATGTATACAAACACAGACATATACATAGAAATTTATTTATGATGAATCTGTATGTATGTGTATTTTAAAATGTAACTCACATAGTGACAACTCATATTCTAATTAATTACCATAGCATTCATTCTAGACTTGTCATTATCTTTCCCCTAAATGTTTTCTCCATCAGTAAATTCTTTTCTCTTCCAGATTAAGACACACTAGGAAGAGCTCTGCCATGCACTTTAAAATAAAAATATAAAGACCAGCGAAAATAATGAATAGCAACAGAACATTATCTGCTGTAGTGCCAGATGATGAGCTCCTCAAGTTGGAAGGTACTCAAAATCCTACTGGGAAAGAGCTGCAGTCTAAAAATAGAGTTGACCTCGATGCAGGTGAAGTTAAGCTTTCGGGACCTTCATTTACTATGTGGCATAATTCAAAAGGAGAAGAAATAGCTTTAAATATCTATTAATAATTAGAACATGGGCTGTATGAAGTATGAATCTAGAAAAATATGAAATTGTAAAAAATAAACTGAAGACATAAAGATCGAAATCCTAGACAATTGTTGTTGTTGTTTTTAGGTTGTTGTTGTTGTTGTTCAGTGCCGTGGAGTCGTTTCCAACCCATAGCGACCCTGTATAGGGTTTCCGAGGAGCAGCTAGTGAGCTTGAACCAACAACCTTGCAGTTCAAACGGCTTTTCAGTCTGGCGCATTAACCCACAGCGCCACACCAGGACTCCTGTTTATAAGTGCCAATGAGTAATTCCTTACTGTGTCAAACAGAAATAAATACTATCCAGCCTGGATCATCCTCACAACATTTCCTATGCTGGTGATAGATAATCATATAATCTACAATGGGGATTATTGTTGCAATCAGTGTGAAAAACCATCTAGTTAAATGTCTCCTCATTTTTACTGACAAGGCATGAAGTCTTTCTCCAGATAACTTATCCAAATTACATGAGATAAAGTTTTGCCACCGTCACTCCTCAGGTGCCTTCTGGCTGTACTTCTTCCAAGCAGATTTTTTCATTCTTGTGATAGTACATTGTATATTCTTTTTTTTTTTTTTTTTGTCAACACCACAGTTCAAATGAATACGTCTTCTCTGGGCTTCTTTATTGATTCACCAGCTTTCACATGCCTATGAGTTGGTTTCAATACTGTGGCTTGAGATAGGTACATCCTAGTCCTCAGAGTGACATCTTTGTTCTTTAATACTTTAAAGATCTCTTTTGTAAGTATACTTGCCCAATGCAATGTGTCCTTTTTTTTCTAAACAATAGTTGTATGCTTTAGTGAGCTGAAATGAATTTATATTGGCATTTTGAATTAGATAATCATATAGTCTAGAATGCTGGTATAAAAATGGCATAGCAGAGGCACGAGGATGTGAAAAGTGAATATTAATGCAGATGACACAACATTGTTTACTGAAGATCTAAGACTAGGCAGAGCCTTTGGTGTGGCTTACACTTCAACAAAAATTTAAAAATTGAATAATAGGAAACTCCACAAATCCTCACAATTGGACCGATAAACAATTTCATTGTAAACACTGTCAAGGGTTTCATTTTATTTGGATCCACAATCAATGCTCATGGAAGCAGCAGTTAAGAAATAAAATGATATATTACATTGGATAAATCTGATGCATAAAGACTTTGTTTTTAAAACCATTAAAGAGCAAAGATGTCACTTTGAGGACCATGGTGTCCCTAATCTAAAGCATAACGTTTTAAGTTGAGAATGCATGCAAAAGCTGGACAGTGAATAAGGAAGACCAAAGAAGAACTAATGCATTTGAATGTTGGTGTTGTCAAAGTGTGGAATGCCAGAAGAAGGCACAATTCTGGGTTGAAAGAAGTACTACAAAAATGCTTCTTGATAATGAGGATGACAAATCTTTGTCTCGCATACTTTGGACTTGCTATTGTGAGGGACCAGCACCTGGAAAAGGACATCATGCTTTTTAAAGCAGAGATTTAGTGAAATAGAAGACTGTTGCAGACCGTGTAAGACTGGTCAGAGGTTCAAGGCCCTATAGGCCCGAGTGTAACAAATGAAGCCACTTGGCAGTTAATAGCAGATTGTTTTTCATCAAATTGTTTAGTCATATTTATTTAATTCCAAACATGAGCCCTGGATGTCCACAGAGAAATACAATATTCCCCTACGTTTCTAAGGTCAAGATTTTCCCCCTAGAACCAAGGCAGTAAAACTTCCTCAGAGGACGAACAAGGACAGGTTTACTGGGATTAAGCAGGGAGGCTCTGGAGAGGAACTGCCCGGGGTATATTCACTTGGGGTGGAGCGGTAAATTCTGGGAATACGGGATTAAGGACAATGGGGACAACGCCCTTGGACCACCCTGGGTTCAATCAGTTTGATCCAAGTGAAGGTTAAACCCAGTAAGGAAGAAAGGAATATTGGTTTAAGTAAGGTTTACTGACTTAATTTGAAGATTGTCTTGTCTGAATAATACCATTCTTCTTCTGTAAAGATCCCTCCCCGCTTGGTGTGAAGCTCCTCCCCTGAATAAAGCAGAGGCCTGAGCCTCCCCAGGTGTGCATTGCTGGTTGGGAGGCATGGAGTAAAGATAGCAGTGCATTACTGGTTGGAAGGCATGGAGTAAAGATTGCGGTGCATTACTGGTTGGAAGGCATGCAGTAAAGATTGCAGGGCAGTGAGTTGCTGCCTGCAGAGGCCACAATGCCTGTACTCCCAAGCCTGCCCACCAGTGATGTATCCACCCTGGCTTTGGGGTGCCTCATTGTCTCCCTTCTTCTGTTTGTCTGTGTATTCTTTCGCTATCCCTATCACCGCTGGATCTCCCCTCCTCGTGAACCAAACACTCGTGACAACTATGTCGAGGGAAAACCCCGACAGTAGACCCTCAAACGAGGTGGACTCACAGTGGCAGGAACAGTGGCGCAAACCAGGCAGTGTTTTGTTCTGTAGTATGTAGGTTTGATATACATGGAAACTAAATCCATAGGAGCTAACAAAAATAACAACTGTGGACTATTATACCTGAAAAGGAATTTCACTGAGAATATTTTCATTCCATACTTTTTTTTTTTAATAAAAAAATGTGTGAACTTTGTAACCTATGGAATTCAGAATTCTAATTCTATCACATGTAGGGCTATAAGATAAGCATTGGACCATAAGGTTGGTTTGAAGTGCAAGCCCGGCATTTCAAACTCAACAGTCACTCCTCAATTGGAACTGATTTGACAACAACTTTTTTTTTTTTTTTTTTTTTATAGCTGAGTTTGATAAAAAAACATGTTCAACTCCAAATTATCTCAAATATGCATAGTCATATATATTCAGAGAATAAGATGCAAAACATAGAACATTTAAGTAAATTCTTATTGCTGTCTATGTTCATTCTAGTGATTTAACTCTGTATCTAGCCTTAAAACAGTATAGGCTTATTTTTCAATGATGCTGCATTCTTATGCAGAGGGAGATGTTATCTGCAACTTCATAAGATATCCAGAAATAGAATGATAACAATCACAAAGATATTAGATCACAAAGCAAAGTGGTTTTGGTTGATCGATATATCTATTAATAATAATAATAATTTTAAAAACCAGCTAGCAATAGGAAATGCATGGAATAATAATATAAATGTGAAAATAAGATTAAATTAGAAAATATGAAAAATTTACAGAATTAAATCAGAAATACCAGGGTAAATTGCTGTGGATTATGTAGAAGCGCCATATAAAATGTAACTTAAAAAATACTTATTTTAAAACAAAAAAACCTCTTAAGGTGTTGGGTGCTAAAGATAAAATGATGTTGTTGTTAAGTGCCCTGGAGGTGCTTCTAACTCATAGCGACCCTGTATAGTGTTTCTGAGGAGGAGGTGGTGGATTTGAACTGCTGGCCTTGAGGTTAGCAGTCTAGTGCTATCCTATAGTGGCACACCAGGACTCCAAAGAGAAAAGTAAAAGATGCATGAAATATTGTATTGGCTCAGAGACTGGTTGAAAAATAAGGCTTTCTACTCCTGTAAAAATTCCAGCCTTGGAAAACTTATAAAGGGCCACTATGAATTGGAACTGACTCCATGGCACCTAACAACAACAACAGAGACTGTATACTGCTGTCATGAGCTGCACTGACAGGGTATGCATCACAAATTCATAAATTACTAGCTTCTCTATACAATAGTACTGAGATTCATCAGGTTGTTTTTAGGGATTTTGTGAAGATTAAATTAGTTAATGCATTTAAAACATTAGCAATAATGCCATAATGAACTTTAAATACATGTTTAGTATTTTAATATAATTATCAATTGAAAATTATGCACACTTTATTGGTGGTGATAAAACAATAATGATTATAATGATTAATTTTTATTGATGCATTCTGTTTTAAGCATGTGCCTATTTAATTTAATTCTCAAAGCATCTTGTGAATTAAGTACTATTATTATTTATTTTTCTTTGTTAGTATAAGGAGGAATACTTTTCTCAAATAATAAGTTAAAAAATTGGGATTCTGGCTGGATTCAGACCTCCGCTGCTTTCCACTTTGTTAAACCACACTCAAATCCATTGCTGTTAGAGAAGATTCTGGTTCATAATGACCATATATAACGTTTCCAGAGTGGTCAATCTTTATGCAAGCAGACACCCCTATCTGTATTCTGTGGAGATGCTGGTGGGTTTCTACCACTGACCTGATGGTCAGAAGACCAATGAACATTACACTGTGCTCGAGTTCTTCAATTACGGCACCATTAATTATTACCTGAGGTGGTGGTGTTGTGTCGTGGAGTTGGTTCTGACTCATAGTGACCCTGTACAGGTTTTCTGAGGCTGTAAATCTTTATGGGAGCAGAAAGCCTCATATTTGTCCTGCAGAACTGCTGGTAGTTTGAACTGCTGGCCTTGAGGTTAGCAACCCAATTCATAATACTAGGCTACCAGAACTCCTGTATTATCTGAGAGGTGGTGGGATTTTGTTGGGTTGGATATCTTGGTTGCATATCTTAACCTTCAGTTAAATACTGTACTTTCATAATCGACCATTCTTAATATTACACTATTTTTAGCTATTGAAAAAAAAAATACAGTTTATCCTTAAAGAGATATATGAGAGGGCTTCAAAAGTTCATAGACAAATAGAATTAAAAGTTCATGGAATTTTTCCATGAACATTTTTAAGTCTTTTCATAGTAGGGTAAGTGAGAGGCTAAGAAAGTGATTCTCTCCTGAAAGAGAAACACAACTAAAGGATTTCCGAATAGATTCTGGCACTCAGCTTTCCAGTCCCTTTTTACCTAGGGTATGTTATTGTGGACAGTGTAAAGGAAAGAAAGAGTCTCTGATTACTTGTTGTTGTTACATGCCGTGGAGTCGGTTCCGACTTTTAGCAACCCTGTACAGGGTTTCTGAGACTGTAAATCTTTACGGGAGTAGAAAGCCTCATCTTTCTCCTGCAGAACAGCTGGTAGTTTTGAACTGCTAACCTTGAGGTTGGCAGCCCGACTCATAACAACTTAGAGGGAGGAATAAATGAGGTGGGAAAGAAACATAGACAGGAGCACTGCAGAAACTTGAAGAAAGTGTACCAAGAAGGGAAAAATAGTCAACCGTGTGAAATGTTGCTGCTAGTCCTTGAAAACACACTAGGCATTCTCAATCAAGGAAAGAAAGAACAAGCAATCTCACATTCTTGATGTGTTATTTCAATGCAAGAATCGATTCTCTTTCTCTCATAGATTAAGGAAAAAGACTAGTTTTACCAGAAAAACTTTATAACCAATTTACAGAATGAGAGGTAACAGAAAAGATAGTAGTAATACCAACAAAATGGACTGAGAATTTAGTCTAATGGTAACTTACAATGTATACATCACTAAACCATTTCTATTTTGGCATTTATCATGAATGTACATCTTATTTTATTGTAATAAACACACATGAACACTCACATCACTCATCTAATGTAATCTGTCATTTACATGGAGTTTTCTTTCCTTCTATATTAGGCAGCATTCTCTAGAGGAGTAAAACAGTGGAACGTATATATAAATATACGTCGGACAGAAGCCAGGAGGTGTCTCCTGACGCACATGGAAGAACTCAAATTCTGCAGGTCAGTAGGCATGCTGCTGGCTAATAGGATTGTCACTGTTGTTAAGTACCATCGAGTCAATTCTGACACATAGGGACCTGGCATAGGGTTTCCAAGGGGCAGCTGGTGGGTTTGAACCGCCAATCCTGTGGTTAGCATTTCAGGGCTTATGCTACATTGCCATACCATAACTGTAGGAAATTAGAAAATAAAAAATTTACAGGCCAGGTGGCAGACCCAAATGCCAAGAAATAAAGGTCAGAGAATGATAATGCAAATGCAGGATCCAGAGAGTGCAAACTTTGCCAGAACACCTATTTTTATTAGCTACAGGTCACAGCCATAAGAAAACTCACCTTTCAGGTGATTAGCTGCTCACATGAGGATACAAAACGGGGGATGATTATGTAATATATGCCAAAGCATTGGGAATCATGACCTACCCAAATTGACATCTAACCTTAACCATCCACCTTCATGTATCACAATCCCGGTATGCAGAAACCTGCTCTTCTACTACCATGTTGCCTTTTAGAGTCTCTCTCTCTCTTAAATGTGAATTGAATCTTTTATTGATCTCCTATTTGTACACACAAATGAAAAGGTGTATATATGTATGCATGTGTTAAATTCTTTTTATAAGTTACATAATATGCAAAACAAAGTAAAGGCATATAACCACTGATAACATAGTGGTTATGAGTCGGCCTGCTAACCTCAAGGTCAGCAGTTCTAAACTACCAGCTGTTCTGAAGGAGAAAGACAAGGCTTTCTGCTCCTGTAAAGATTTACAGCCTCAGAAACCCTATGCAGGATCTCTATGGGTGCGAACTAATTCCACGTCATATTACCACCACATTATGTATATTATGTATAGTTTAAAATGGAAATCATAATGTAAATGTTCATCTTTGTGTATCTAACACATTTGTCTTAATAATTATTTATACAACTAATTCCATTTCAGTGCATTTGTTTCTACTGTAATGCTGTAATGTAATTTCTGCTACATGCAAGGAGGCTTCAAAAAGTTCATGGAAATTGTTCATTATCTTTAATTCTATTTTACATGAACTCCTTAAGCCCCCTCGCTTATTAGTATGTACTGATGTTTGCATTTCTTCAATCTTGTAGTAAGAGTGTTGTAGTAATCTTCAGCTTTTATTTCTTGAAATGCATATATATTTTGATTGATATTCTAATGCACTAGTGCATGCCAGATTTATTAGTTCAATTTCCTTATGCAATAATGTAGCATCAGGGATTTCCTCTAATGGAAAAATGAATAAGAGTAGAGTTATTTGTATATAGAAGATATAGTGGTTGGAGGAAGTCAGAAAGGCCACATTCATGAATTCTCATAAAATTACCCCTGAAAGAGTAGGCTTTTGTTAGGTGCCATCGAGTTGGTACTGACCCATAGCAACCTTATACACAGCAGAACAAAACACTGCCTGATCCTGGGCCAACTTCACTACTGTTGCCATGCTTGAGTCCATCAATGCTGCCACTTGGCCAATCCATCTTTTTGAAGGTCTTCCTCATTTTCTCTGACCCTCCACCCTACCAAACATGATATCCTTCTCCAGTGACTGGTCCCTCCTGACAATATGTCCGAAGTATGAGAAACGAAGTTTGGCCATCTTGGCCTCCAAGGAACAGCACTCTGGCTGTACTTCTTCCAAAACGGATCTCTTGGTTCTTTTGGCAGCCCATGCAGAGTAGGTACATTTGTGTATATACATATAAATTCATATGTATATTTCTATAAACTAAGGAGTTAAATAATGAAAGGTAGTTGCTAAAATGATGCAGTAGATACTGTCTAATATAATTAATTTTTATTAAAATTACATTGAATATAGCAAATTATGTTTAATATTTATTTTTAAATTTTATAAATTTGCATTATATGTTTATTATGATCATACATTTTAACAGAGGCCATCACTCTCTGAAAAGAGTACCCTATAGAAAGAGCTGTATAAATGTTACAAGAAAACCCCACCCACTGCCCTCAAGTTGATTCCAACTCATAGTGACCCTATATAGGGTTTCTAAGACTGTAACTCTTTACGAGAGCAGACAACCTCACCTTTTTCCCAGGAGTGGCTGGTGGATTTGAACTGCCAATCTTAGAGTTAGCAACCCAGGCCTAACTCACAGGACTACCAGGGCTCCTTTAGTTGCATTAATACCATATAAAGAGTCCCGGTGTGGTGATGCAGGATAATCACTGGACTGCTAACTGCAAAGCTGGTGGTTCTAACTAACCAGCCACTCCTTGGAGGCACTATACAGGGTTGTTATGAGTTAGAACTGACTCGAAGGCACTTAACAACAGCAACAGCAACAGCAACAGCAACAGTGGTATATAAAATGAAAATTAAAGATACATTCCTGAGCACTGCAGCAACTCATGGGAAAATCTAAATTAATTTCCTGCTCTGCTGTTAATATGCAGATTCTGCCTTCCTGGTCATAAAACGACTGCTGTATTCCCGGCTATCACTCTCTGGTTCCAAAGAGTGAAATATAAATATGAGCAAATCTATTGTTTTAAAAAAATGCATTCCCAGTAAAATGAAGCCATAACAATTTATGTCCTATTAGAAATAACTATAATATGATGTTGTTGTTGTTGTTGTTGTTAAGTGCCGTCGAGTCGGTTCCGACCCATAGCGACCCTGTACAGGGTTTCCGAGGGTGTAAATCTTTACGGGAGTAGAAAGCCTCATCTTTCTCCCGCGGAGGGGCTGGTAGTTTCGAACCGCTGACCTTAAGGTTCGCAGCCCGATTCGTAACCACTACGCTACCAGAGCTCCATCCTATCTGCAAATACTTTTAAAAATGCTTTTGTTTGGGCATATTACTATTTGCAATGTAAACAGTGAGAATATATATGAAGAGGGTTTGTAAGCATGCAGTTTGATTCAAGCATGCAGTACATGTGTTTTTATATATTTATGACAACAATGAGAACCAAATCGGTAGGATTCAATGTCAAAATTATGATAGCACTTCCCATCACACAGGTGGTAAATGAAGATGTATAGACTGATGCAGTCATTTATTGTGCCTGCTACTACTATTTTTTTTTTTTAGGTTTAAAACAATATATATTTGCATTTATAAATAAATAAAAGTTATGCTTTATAATATAGCATTTATAAATAACCCAAAAGTTGAAATGCTCTTTTACCTACCTCTTTCATTATGAAAAATATGTACAGAATAGAAACAGCATGAATGCATCTATTTCCATGACATAGACTGTAGTGGAAAATTGTCCAAGCCAACCCTAGCCTTAAGATTTTAATCTTGTGATCTTGCTCACATGCCATCCTGTGTGTGGTACATGACTATAACTTGCACATTTGATTTAAAACTATATCCAGAAAAATAAATTGTCTTCTGAAGCTTACTTACCAGCTTCCTTCAGCAGACATTTTTTTTTTTTTTTTTTTTTTTATGAAATGTCACATCTTTCTTAGCACAGCCAAAAGATAATATTTGCAATTCATTGTGTTGATAAACTATTCCTAAGGTAGTTCTTTAAGGCATGTCTGTAAACGCCAAGAAATTTGAACATTTAACAAATTATCTGGATAGCTCAGAAAAATAAAAGTGTTCTTTAATAATTAATATTTATGGGTTATTTGATTGAAATTAACAGAAAATGATAAATGAAAGCACATGAGAACACCTTACATGTAATATGTATATATATGGAGTATGCATATATATATATTACTTATAATATGTATATATGGAGTCTTGGTGTGGTGCTGTAGGATAAGCACTGGACTGCAAGGCCAGTTTGAATTGCAAGGTCAGAGATTCATACTCACCAGGTGCTTCTTAGAAACCCTATACAGGGTCACTACAAGTCAAAACTGATCAGCTGGCCCTTGACACACTTCAGTTATTAAAGTAACATCTTCATTGTTTAACCCTTTAAAGAGTTCTTTTAAAGCAGATTTGTCCCAAGCAATATGTCATTAGCTTTACATTTTGTACTTTCTTTTCCTTTTTAAATATACATAGAAAAGCCTACTGCCATTTCATCTAGATATAATGATGTTGGTTAGCTTCTTCACAGTGTATCAGCATTCTCATTATTTCTGTTCTTGTTGTTTCACTTCCATTTAATCTTCCTACCCCCGCCAACTTTCTCATCTATACTTCAAAATAGCTTTTGTCCCTTTAATCTTATATAAATAATTTTTTTAAAAGACACACAATACTCAAAAATGACAACTTTTACGCTCTGGGCTGAGCTGTTACTTACCAGTAGTTTAAAGATAACTTCAGGGGATAGTTTCAATTCAACATTTGAAGAGCAAGTCAGAGTCATAGTTTCAAGCAATTAGTCTTAATAGGTCTAGTAAATCTTCTTTTAAGATTGTGAATTGGGTGAAGGTTTACAAAGCTGATGATCAATTTTACAGTCAACAATTCATATATATTTTATGTCATATCACTTATTGCAATTTCTACAATTCCTCCTTGTGTTTCCTATTTCTATTATTGTTTCATTCCTAACCCCTCTGAACTTTGCCCTAGGAAAAAAGCTACCCTTTGATCTCCAATACTTGATTATTCTAAAGAATGTATACCTCAACAATGTTATTATTCCTTTTATAGATCTGTCTATTGTTTGGATGAAAATTGAACCAGGAGGTGTATTTCAGTTTTGGACTTGATTTCTTGAATGTTGCTTCCATGGTTGTTGAATGAATATCCAAGTATCCAACTCCTTAACTTCAGACCAGCCAGACTATCCTCTCTCTCTTCTCTAGCCTCGGTGAATGAAGTCAATGGATGCCAGCAGAACACATTCAAGCTCAGCCTGTCTGTTCATTGCTGCACCTACTTCATTTACACTAACGAGTGGCCCAGGGGGTCACTAGCATGCATACCTGGTTGCCTGCTCCCTTTAACTTTCAGTCCTGTTGGTTGGTTATGTGCCGTGGAGTTGGTTCCGATTCATAGCGAACCTGTACAGGGTTTCTGAGGCTGTAAATCTTTATGGGAGCAGAAAGCCTCATCTTTCTCCAGCAGAACTGCTGGTAGTTTCCAACTGCTGACCTTGCAGTTTTCAGCCAGATTAGTAACCTTCTATGATGGCCCAAAACATTTCCTGCCTCAGTATATCCAACCTCACACTGGTTGCTCAAAAGTAAAACAGCTAAGCAATTTCCCCTTGCAGTTCTTGTCTTCAAATACAAATTTTCTGTTTTCTCTGAAGCTCCAGTTGGGTCTGAATGTCTTTTGAAATGCAAATGTCCTGACTCAAAGTTCTAGCTGGGGCTGCCACCACCTAAGCCCCCATAGTCTATACACAGTCTACTGGATTAAAATAAAGCCTATTCCTTCTGGGCAATTCCTAAATCCTGTTTTAGCATATCCAATTAAGTATAGGCTGAGGGCAGGCTTACAAGATTTCTGTAGTCATAATACTCTAATCTAATATACAATATTTATTTTCATCACACATGTAGACCTATCTTTCAATACTATTTTTGTTCTTAAGTGCCATCAAGTCAGTTCTGATTCACAGTGACCCTGTATAGGGTTTCCAAGGGACAGCAAGGGGTTTGAACTGCCTGACTTGTGGTTATCCTATAGCACCATCCCATTTAGATATGCATAATACTTTCAGATAAAAACACTATTCAAGTTCAGTTTTCTCTTTACCCCAACTGTCTCTCCATTCATCAGCATATGGCCTTGGGTCTCTGGCAGGTTAATTCCAGAAGATCTTGACCCTGTCTCAGTCATTTTACTTAACCAGCTGGCTTTTGCCCCAGGCAACTCCTGAAGCTATTTTTATCCCCTCAGCTACTGCATAATGTCTTTTACTTTTGGTTAAGTCATTAAAGATAATAGCAACCAAAGTAACAATCTAAGAGTAAATGTTTCACTTCCCATGCTCCGCCCATTTTGCTTCCTTTCACAAAGTTCCCACTTCCCTGAGTGTAGAGTCATTTCAATAAATCCCACTCTGTTGGCTACATTAAGAATGGCATGAGGTCTGCATTGTTCCTCCTCTCACTTCAAAGGGAAAAGAAGAGTTAAATTCAGCACCAGCCCAAGGCAAACTCCTATGTAATAGAGGTCAAAACTTCTTTACTAATTCTGGTACTAACATTCCCTACCAAAGTATTCTCTACTGCTCTGCTGGGTTGATAAGTCATTGCAATAGCCATAGAAAAATCACAAACAATACTAACAATTATGGGGTTTATTGGAGAAGTTAGGAGGTTACAATTCAGAATCAGCAACGCTTAGGATACGGTTCTTCCTTGCAAGCATGTCTTACTCTTTTCCTTGGCCTCTCGGTCACAAAGCCTTCTAACATGGCTGGTAATGTTACAGACCTCTTTCCAAAGGCATTGCACTATGCCATAAGCCTCAGCCTGAAGGCATTCAACTCTAGATCCATGTATCAGCAAACCTAACTCCCACAATAAGTGCCATGAGGCACCCCATACAGCAAGCAACCCTCCTGCTCAAAGCCACGCTGTTTACTTGCTTTGTGGGCCTGAAAGCCCACCGCTTTGGCTCATATTCTGGCTATTGACTTTGCTGCTGTCACTCCTCTTCTACTCCTTTGCCACCATTTGTCACAGTTCTCCATCTCCTGGACTGAGGAGGTTCACTGATTCCTGGCTCTGTACTGATGTAAGATTTCTCCATTTTTGCTTCTGAGATGGCTCATTCTAGTATGAAAAACTTCACCAACCTTAGAGTTCCAAGATTTTGTAATCATGAATTAACTCCATAAACAATCATTGAAAACTGAATCAAATAATTCTATCAGCATCTTCTAACACCCACACCCCCACCTTTTTCTTAACAAGGCCCATCAGGAAAAGAGGAAATTACCTAATCAGTATTGTCCCATACAGTCATGTGGTTGAGGTTACAAAGATTATGTCTAGAGAAGCCATTTCAAGGAAATCATTGTACCACAGATTCCATATAAGCATAACCCATAATGTACAATTGATAACACATGGACAATCATGAACCATATGTATTCCTCCCCACTCTCCATATCTACAATATTTTATAACCATATTATCTGCAAATATTTTAAGAAAGAGCTCTAAAATAATGAATATTTTTCTGAAAATTTTCATACTGACATTATAATATCTAAAAACCTAATAATAATTTCCTTATATCCAGAAATATCTAGTCAGAGTTCAGATTTTTAGTTTTGTCTTATTTATGGCTTATTTTACCCAAATAGTTGTGTTTGTTTGAATTATGATCTAAACAAGGTCTATATTTGTTAATATATTTCTTACCTCTTTTAAAATATTTTCTATTTCTTCTTCTTTTTTTATTCCTATTGAAGAAAGCTTTTAGATTTTCCCAAATTCTGTACTATACTAATTGAACCCTCTCTATAATGTTATCATGTCCCTCTTTCCCCTATGTTGTTGTTGTTAGATGCCATCTAGTCGGTACCAACCCATAGTGACCTTATGCACAGCAGAACGAAACCCTGCATGATCCTGGGCCAGCCTCACTACTGTTGCCACGTTTGAATCCATTGATGCTGCCATTTGACCAACCCATTTCGTTGGGGGGTCTTCCTCTTTTTATCTGACCCTCCAACTTACCAAATATGATATCCTTCTCCAGTGACTGGTCCCTCCTGACAATATGTCCGAAGTATGAGAGACGAACTTTGGCCATCTTGGCCTTTAACGAGCACTCTGGCTAAACTTCTTACAAACAGATCTATTGGTTATTTTGGCAGCCCATGGCACTTTCAGAATTCTTCCCCAACACCATAACTCAAATAATTAAACTCTTCTACGGTCTTCCTTATTCACTGTCCAGCTTTCACATGCATATGAGGTTATTGAAAATACTATGGCTTGGGTCAGGTGCACTTTATTTATCAAGCTGACATCTTTGCTCTTCAACACTTTAAAAAGGTCTTGTGCAGCAGATTTGCCTTATGCAATACGTCCTTTGATTTCTTGACTGCTGCTTCCGTGAGTGTTGATAGTTGGTCCAAGAAGAATGAAGTCCTTGACAACTTCAGTCTTTTCTCTGTTGATAAGAATGTTGTTTATTGGTCCAGTGGTGAGGATTTTTATTTTCTTTAAATTGAGATGTAATCTATACCGAAGGCTGTGCTCTTTGATCTTCCTCAGTAAATGTTTTTAGTCCTCTTCACTTTCAGCAAGCAAGGTTGTATCATCTACATATTGCAGGTTGTTAACGAGTCTTCCTCCAATCCGGATGCCATGTTTTTCTTCATAGAACCCAGCTTCTCACATTATTTGCTCAGCATACAGGTTGAATAAGTATGGTGAAAGAATATAACCTTGTCACAAACGTTTCTTAATTTTAAACCATTTAGTGTTCCCATGTTCTGTTCTAACAACTGCCTCTTGGTCCAGGTACAGATTCCTCATGAGCACAATTAAGTGTTCTGGAATACTCATACTTTGCAATGTTGTCCAGAGCTTTCATGATCCACACAATTGAAAGCCTTTGTGTAATCAATAATGCATAGGTAAACATCTTTCTGATATTCTCTGCTTTCAGCCAAGATCCATCACGCATCAGCAATGATATTCCTTGTTATACGGCCTCTTCTGAATCCAGCTTGCACCTCTGAAAGTTCTCTGTCAATATATGATTGTAGACTTTTCTGTTTTACCTTTAGCAAAACTTTAGTCGCATGGGATATCAAAGATATTGTCTGATGATTTGCGCATTCCGTTGGGTCACCGCTCTTTGGAATGGGCACAAATATGGATCTCTTCCAATCAGTTGGCCAGATAGTTGTCTTCCAAATTTCTTGGCAGAGATGAGTGAGTGTCTCTTGTGCTGCCTCACTTTCTTGAAAGATTTCAATTTTTATTCCATCAATTCCTGGTGTCTTGTTCTGTGCCAATTCCGTCAATGCTCTTGATCATATGCTACCTCTTGCAACGGTTGAACATTAACCATTTCCTTTTGGTACAGTGACTCTGTGTATTCCTTCCATCTTCTCTTGATGCTTTCTGCATCATTCAATAATTTGCCCAGAGAATTTTTCAATAAGGAAAGTCAAGGCTTGCATTTTTTCTTTAGTTCCCCCAGCTTGAGAAATGCTGAGCGTGTTCTTCATTTTTGGATTTCTTATTCCAGATCTTTGCACATTTTGTTGTAAAATTTGGCTTTATCTTCTCAAGCTAAATTGTTTATTGGAATAAGAGACTTAAATATATGTAGATACCATTTTTCGAAAGTTTTTTTATGTATGGTGTTATGGTCTACTTTCCTTCAGATGTATATATTTGAGTTGAACTAAGATAAATGATTTTCAAAGTTACCTTTTTTTGAAATCTGAATTATAGTCACCCTCTATGGTATAAACATTAAATCAAAGAAGTGTTTTTCTCTGTAAATATTCTTGTGGCTCATCTTCAAAATGGTAGAGGCAAATGCTGTAAACTCAAATTAGCAATACCAGAGAATAGTCTGTGTGCCATTCCAGTTTGTTTTGGCCATTTTATATAAACATTTTATACATTGTATAAACAATGTTATTTTTATGTAATTTTTGCCCAAATTATGTAATTTTGCCCAAATAAAAATAACATTGTTTATATATTATATAAAAATAACAATAGTTTGCATAAAATATCTCATAACCAATTTGAGAGATATGCTTTACTTTCCTTTTATAGAAAATGAAAGGATATATTGGTTTCAGTATGTTGCCTAAAAAAAATAGAATAGATGGTCAATGATTTGCAGTTCAGAAATCTGATGCCATGGTGTGTGCTCTTAACTATCATATATACTAATGAAGAAATTATTAATTGAGCGTGGTAGTAATCTTCCTCATAAAAATTATTCAAATACTTCCAGAGACTGCTAGGCACAATCAAATACACAGAATAAGACTGAAATTAATATGAAAAAAAAAAAAAAGACAATGCTATAGTGTCTATACTTGTTTTTGTGGGAGAGGTGTAGGAGTGTCATGTATAGCATAAAAATGCTGCAATAATTGTAAAGTAGAAAATATTCATTTCTATATAGGGCAGTGGTTACGAATTGGGCTGCGAACCTCAAGGTTAGCAGTTCGAAACTACCAGCTGCTCTGCGAGAGAAAGATGAGGCTTTCTGCTCCCATAAGGATTTACAGCCTCGGAAACCCTGTACAGGGTCGCTATGGGTCGGCACCGACTCGACGACACTCAACATCAACAACATATAATATAAAATACTAACTATATTCTTACAATGGTGGCAGGGCCACTAGAAATCTTAATCCACTTCAAATCAGATGGCAACAGTTTATATACTTAGAGTGATAATTCACTGTTGGGAAACACCAAATAGAAGTTTGTTTTCTTTTTTTATTTTGGAACTGAAATCAAGGTTCCTGTAGCCTTTGCCTATCAAATCAAACTACTATTATATATAAACTTCAGCTTTCCAAATACCTAAAGCACTCAATAAATCCATACCACACATTTCCTTGGAATTCTAGTATGACATTGAAGGATAATCAATGAACTACTAAACACAACATTAGTGGTTTAAACTCACCAGCTACTCCTGTAAAACCCTCTACAGGAGTGCTATGTGTCTACATCAACAACAACACCTTTTCTTTACATGACGAATTTTACTTTAAATACTTTTTAAAATGTCTCTTTATGATGTTGTTTTTAAGTGCTTTCTAGTGGGTTCTGACTCATAACAACCTTGTACAGAGTTTACGAGGTGGGCTGGTGGGTTTGAGCCACCAACCTTATGGTTAGCTAACCAATACTGATCCTACAACATCATCCCAGGACTTGTCTTTCCATGACACGCCTTTTCCTTTTTTGATTAACTTATTTCACTCAGGTGTGCCTGATCCAAACCATTGTATTTTTAATCATTTCATTTGCATGTGAAAGTTGAACAGTAAACAAGGAAGCCCATAGAAGAATGATGCATTTGAGTACGGTGTTGGAGGAGATTATTTAAATTACCACGGACTGCCAAAAGAACAAACCAATTTTTGTTGGAAGAAGTACAGTCAGAATGTTCCTTAGAAGCAAGACTTCATTTCTCATTCTTTTGACATATTATTAGGAGAGACCAGTCTCTGAAGAAGGATATCATATATCATGTTGGGTAGAGTGGAGGAGAAAAAGAGGAAGACCCCTGCTACAAGAAGATGGATTGGCACAGTGGCAGCAGCAATGGGCTCAGCCATAGCAACGATTGTAGGGTTGGAACAGGACCGGGCAGTGTTTTGTTCTGTTGTGCATCGGCTCATTATGAGTTGGTACCAACTCGATGGCACCTAACAACAGTAACAACTACCACAAAGAAAGAAGATCTAGAAACCATGCTGAGAAACTCTTGGACCCAGGAGAAGACTGGTGTCAAGAAACAGAGAGATCTCCAAGTCTGGGCCCTCAGATGGTGAAAGGAAACAAGGACTTCCTACAGAGCGAGCAGAGAAAGAAAGACTTTCCCTAGAGTCAACACTCTGAATTCAAGTCTCTAGCTTAGTGAACTGTGAGAAAATTAATTCTTTTTGTTGTAGCCATCTACTTGTGGTACTTTTGTTTAATCAGCATTAGACATAAGAAGACAACAACAATAATAATAGTGATAATATATTGAAGACACTATTTGTTATAAATAATCAGAAAGAAATATTAAAGTACTGAATGTAAATATATCATGGATATGAAAATATTTATGAAAGGAAGAGACTGAATAAGTGCAAGGTTTAGTAATCAACACCAGCTTGACTATGAAAGCCTGCTGAAGAAAGCTTTCTTACTTCTGTCTTTTTTTTATAGCATGTTTTTCACAGTGTAATTGGATATTTGCTAATATCTGAGTTTCTAATTAGTTTTCCCAAAAAGCAGAGATTGAAATAGATGAGTCATGAGCTACTACTTTATTAACAACTTCAAGTCCAGGCAACCACAGTGAAAGAACAAAGGAGTGAAGCATGGCAGGAGAGAAAGCAAATACATAAAAACTATTTTCAAGTTTCTTTTCACCAAGGCGTATTAAGTGACCAATCTCAAAGAACCAAAATCCAAAAGCAAGCAAACCTATTACTGTTGAGTCAGTTATGACTCATGGCAACCCCATGTGTAATAGAGTAAAAATAGTCCATAGGGTTTTATTAATTTTAATCTTTACAGAATCATCACCAAGACCTTCCTTACATGGTGCCACTGGGTAGGTTTCAAATTTCCAATCTTTTTGTTGTTGCTGAGTGCAAACCTTTAAAGCCTCCCTAGTGATGGGCCCTTAATAAACCACATGAGTTTTAATAGGTGGGGGCAGTTGGAAGATAAAGGAAATAATTTACCCGACAGCTCTCAGTTCCATGGGCCTGCATTTCTAAGTGGGTTTTGGATGTCTTCTCTCTATAGTGTTTATTTAGAAGTCCATGGCTTGACTATGACTCCAGGTGCTGTGTTGTAAGTTAAACACAAGACTACAAAGTTGGTTTGAACCATAAGATCAGTGGTTCAAACTCAGCACCTGCTCCTTGGAAACCCTATGCAGGGTTTCTAAGAGTGGGAACCGAATCAACAGTGCTTTAACAACAACAGCAACAAAAAATGAAGTAGCAGCTAGAAAAAGAAATAGGGGAAGCGTATGTGGGCTGGAAATATTTGATACAAGTACCAAATTACTAAGTCTTCAGTTTAATAAGAATTTTACTTTAACAAACATTTTCCACAAAATGACAGTGTACTACCCAGTGTGGAAGAACAGAGTCCAGGTATGCTGCTGCAGGATGAGCACTGGACTGCTAACTGCAAAGTCAGTGGTTAAAACACACCAACCACTCCTTGGAAACTCTATACAGTGTTGCTGTGTGTCAGAACCAACTTGATGGTATGTAGCAGCAACAATGACAAGCTCACCACAAGATCGGTGGATCAAATCCATCAGTCACTCCTCGGAAACTCTATACAGTGTTGCTGGGAGTCAGAACTAGTGCAATGACACTTGACAGCAACAAATAACAATAACTAGGAGGATGAATGCAAAAGTGACTATATTTCTATATTAAAAGATCCATGATCCAGTGAAGGAAGGAGTACAGCAAATAACTGTATATAGTGCGTGTCAGCAAAAGTCAAGAAGTTAGAAATATTTCAATTGAATTTTGGCTTTGTGGTTAAGATTTAGAGCCTTAGAAACTCTTGGATCCCATAAGTCAGACCCAACTCAATGGCTTTTTATAACAACAACAACAACATGATGCATAAAGAAAACAAAAATGTCTCAACAGGACCAATAAATAAAATAATGGTATATGCAAACAAGTTTGAAGTTGTCAAAGACTTCATTTTAGTTGGATACACAATCAACACTCAAAGGAAGGAAGCAGCAGTCAAAGACTCAAACTACATATTGCATTATGCAACTCTACAGCAAAAGATTTCCTTAAAGTTTTAAAAAGTAAAGATAACAGTTTGAGGACTAAGGTGCATCTGACCCAAGCCATGCTATTTTCAATTGCTTCATATGCATGTAAAAGTTTGAAATGAATAAGGAAGATCATGAGAATAATTGATGCATTTAAATTACAGTGTTGGAATAGGATATTTAAAAAGTGCCATGGGCTTCCAGAAGAACAAATAAATCGGTTTTGGAAGTCAGAGTGAGATTTCATCATAGAAGATAGGATTGTGAGATTTCATCTGTCATACTTCAGACATGTTATCAGAATGAATCTCATTCTTGGTAAAGTGGAGGGTTAGCAAAAAATGAGGGGGAACAACGAGATGGACTGACACCGTGGCAGCAACCACACAACACCAACTGTGAGGATGGCACAGGACCAGAAAGTGTTTCATTCTGTTGTGCATAGGTTTGCTATTAGTTAGAACCACTTTAACAGCACACCTAATACTGACAGCAATGATGAGCAGAGATACAGTTCTAGCCAATGAGAACAGTATTACTAAAGGCACTGTATGGTTCAAAGCCTTTGATAGGTCCAGAGGCTGATGTCTGAACAAGGGAGGATCAGATGACTAACATGAAATCTTACACTGTCTCAGCACCTGACAGACTCCCAGAAAGAGAGAGATATTTAATAGATACTTGTTGAATGAACAAGCTTCATGAGAGTATCAGTAGTTTTCACACACACAAATAGGTTTAAGTTTAAAATTAGGAAACTTAGATTTAAAATATCCAAACACACGAGTAGGGCTCCTTAATGCAGTATATCTCAAAGCTTTTTATGTTTATTAAGATCAGTATCTGTTTGCTTGTTTCTTTGATTGGTCTTTTTTAAGTGCAACAACAACTCATAGCAACCCTGTATATGGTTTCTGAGGAGCGGCTGATGGGCGTTAACCACCAACCCTTCTGGTAAGCAGTCCAGTGTTGATCCTACATTGCCACACCAGAACTCCATGGCCAGTATCTAATATGTGAAATTCCCTGTTTATTTTAACAAGAAACTGACTTTTCTTTTGGGCCAAATGTCTTGATAGGTTCTTGTTGTAATGTATTACATTTAAAAAAATATTGGTAGAATAGAATGTATGTGTGGAGAGGAAAAGAAAGAAGGAAAATTAGATCTTATTGAGTGCATATTAATATACCAAGCAAGACATATTTCAATAATATTTTAAGGGATAGTTTAGGAAATGAAATATGAAATTTCTTGAATGATAGCCAACAAAATAATCTCCTTTCTATACTTTTTGTCTTGGAAATTATGAGATTTGGAGACATTACAAGATCACAACATGATTAGTTTTTGGTCTATAAAGATAAAATGCTATCCTGGTATGAGGAAAATGCAACAGGGATAGTTTCTGCGGGGGTATTTGTGAGTTTTCTAGAGAAAAAAATGAAAGATAGGCTTTTTGACACATGTATTTCTAGATAGTAAGTGAATTGTCTATGAAAATGGGATTTAGTGTGTTTTTGTTGGAAAACTACCAACATACCACCACTCTTTTCTGTGATTTTGAACCCATGAGTGACTTCTTACTCTCAGAACATGTCACATGTCACTAGGGTTGCTTTATTGTCAGTTAAACTTGTATGTCTTGTTTGGTCATGTTCTTTCAGAATCTGTGTAATTTGTTGGTTGTTGGTAAGTCGGGTCAAGTGAGTTCAGACTCATAGTGACTATGTATAGTACTTTCCTAGGAGCGGCTAGTGGGGTTGAATTGCTGAGCTTGCAGTTCAAACTGACCTTGCGGTCCAGCTCATTAACCCACAGTAAAATATCAGGCCTCTCTAAGGGATATAAAGGTATGTAAAACAAGATTTTGGACTCAAGAAAATTCTACTATAGATTGAGTCTATGCATAAATATAGAATCTGTTGCTGTTGTTGTTGTTAAGTGCCGTTGAGTCGATCCCGACCCTTAGTGAACCTGCATCGAGTTTCTGAGGAGCAGCAAGTGAGCTTGAACCACCAACCTTGAATAATGTAATAAACGTTAAAATTAGCCTTAGAGGCCCGTTACTGTGTGGCGATGTGGGCTAATGTGCCAAACTGCAAAGTTGTTTGAGCTGCAAAGTCGGTGGGTCAAGCTTACTAGATGCTCCTTGGAAACCCTATACAGGGTCACTATGGGTCGGAATCGACTCGACGGCACTTAGCAACAACAACAACTATTTAATTGTTGATTTTAGCCTAAAATCAGGGGATATGTGCCCTAAGAGCCTTTGAGCAACACAACTCTTTCTATGGTAAAGAAGCAGGGGAGGGGAAAGTTTGGTCATGGGCCATATTGTTCATGTTGTTAGGCGCCATTGAATCAGTACTGACTCAGATCAATCCTATGCAAAACAGAAAGAAACACTGCTGGGTCCTGGGCCAACCTAACAATTGTTGCCACGCTTGAGCCCATTGATGCTGCCACTTTGTCAATCCATCTTACTGGGGGTCTTCCTCTTTTTCTCTGACCCTCCATCTTACCAAACATGATACCCTTCTCCAGTTACTGGGCCCTTCTCACAATATGTCTTAAGTATGAAAGATGAACTTTGGCCATCTTGGCCTCCAAGGAGCACTCTGGCTGCACTTCTTCCAACACAGATCTGTTTGATCTTTTGGCAACCCATGGCACTTTCAATATTCTCCTCCAACACCATAACTCAAAAGAATCAATTCTTCTACGGTCTTCCTTATTCACTGTCCAGCTTTCCCATGCATGTAAGGTTATTGAAAATATCATGGCTTGGGTCAGGCACACCTTAGTCCTCAAGCTGACATCTTTGCTCTTCAATACTTTATAAAAGGTCTTGTGCAGCAGATTTGCGTAATGCAATATGTCGTTTGATGTCTTGACTGCTACTTCTGTGAGTGTTGATAGTTCATCCAAGAAGAATGAAGTCCTTGACAACTTCAATCTTTTATCCATTGATATGTATGTTGTTTATTGGTCCAGTGGTGAGGATATTTGTTTTCTTTACATTGATATGGAATCCATACCCAAGGCTGTGCTCTTTGACTTCATCAGTAAAAGTTTTAAGTCCTCTTTACTTTCAGCAAGCAAGGTCGTGTCATTTGCATATCGCAAGTTGTTAATGAGTCTTCCTCCAATCCTGATGCCACATTTTTCTTCATAGAATCCAGTTTATCAGATCATTTGCTCAGCATACAGGTTGAATAAGTATGGTGAAAGAAGACAACCTTGTCGCACACCTTTTTAAATTTTAAA
>NW_006408542.1:27929151-27936928 GCF_000296735.1 Chrysochloris asiatica | reverse complement strand
AGTTGTTTGCTTATATGAGAAGTATCTTGGTGCAGGCTTAAATATAAAAACTTGTCTCATGCCATTTTACATTTGTCTGAAATTATATAAAGGTCACTGTAATTTTGGTCATTTGAGCAGTATGTGGTAAACAGAAGTTTTACCTTGTCTCATTTAAACAACACTTTTACCCCGACCCCAAAATGGGAAACTTACTTTCCACTTTATGTATATTGCTTTTGCATTACTTGAAGGCAAAAATGAACCCCATTTTGAATCGAGTAATGCATTATTGAAGCTCTGCTCCTTTACAGTCTACTCTTATAATAGATATGGGACTTATGATAGACCACTATTTTCTTTTTTATTTGGCAGAGGAGGTAGAAGTTAGAAATGGAAAAGGAGGTAGAAGTTAGAGAAGAAAGATGAGGGAGAAGGAAAGTGGAAAAGAGAAAATTACTTTTTCAAAAATAAAGAATGAAGGATGGAAAGGCAGAAAGAACAAAAAGGGAATCAAATGAGATGAAAAGAAGAGAGAAGAAAAAAATTCAAGGGAATTAGAAAACTGACTCTATCAATGAAACAGTGTGAATGTGTAACACTGAACACATCTATTTATCTGTCTATCTCTGTGGAAATCAGTGTATCTATCTGTGGAGCTGTCCTATTGCATGGTTGCTTTTATTTCTATGACTTTCTGATTTTATAAACCATATAATAAAACCCATGAATTCTCTAGAACTCAGTAGTGAATCTCATGAGAAAATAACTTAGTGTGTATTAAAAAGGCATGCTGGAAGCCATTTATGGTATCTTCTTTATCTATCTGGAAGGGCATAATTTATACGGTTATTTGTATGATGTCCTTAATAAAAAGCCACACCCATGTTATTACATTTCCTCTTGTAATTAGGCTTAAAGTCCATGGAAATATTTTGACAATAATAGAGATCAATTAAGCATAATTATGCAAATTAGTACCTGCTTTTCTCTTTAATGCCTCAAAGAAAGGAAGTAATTAGCAAAAGGCTACATATCCAGTGAGTGAGTTGCCAGCACAATGACTCAATTTATTGAACTGAGGTGTGGACTAAATATTAACAGGAAGACCTCACTTCCTTTCAGACTCTCCAACCCCTTCTTTCAATATATAGATAATGAATAATGAAATTTTACCATTATTAACATTTCAACTATACTTAAAATGTTTCTCCATATATTCAGTAAAATCTATTGGCATTTGATTTATCATTTTAACCATGCATATTAATATTTTATCTTTCCTTCATGTTTGCTGAGCATTTTTAATCTCTTTAAATATAAGTTATTTATCTTAATTATTACTGATTTGTGGAACTGCAGCTCCACTTTGCCACCAGCTATGCAATTTTATTATATTTGTTAACCATACAATAACTGTAAGTAATGTATATATGAAACATTTCAAAGAAATGAATAGCTTTAACTTTAACTAGTTAGCTTTAACTTGTCAGACTCTGTTTCTAGAAGAGTTACAAATGTTAGCAATAAGAAAGCTAACTATTTCTTTGTCTTCATTAACACATTATATTCAGTCATGCAGCATATGAACAAAAGATCAGTGGAAATGGATGATGAATGACCAAATTAAAATCTTTCCCACTCTTAGAACAAATACTTCTCTCTATATAGCTATTTGGAGTTCTAGTGTGGCACTATAGGTGAAGCATTTGACTGCAAAGCAGTTTAAACTGCAAGGTTGGTGGCTCAAACTTACGAGCCAGTCCTCAGAAGCCTTATACAGGGTCGCTATGAGTCAGAACTGACTCGATGTCACTTACAACAACAATAGAGATGTTTATCCATTTTTCATTCTTGTACAAAACCTCTGTACCACTAAGTCTGAATTCAAATTTGCATACATGTTTGCAAGCTTAGAGAACTAATTTTTAGCTCCCTTCTGTTTCTGACATTAACAGTAAAGGTTAACAGTAAATCCTAATTATTAATGAAAAATGTAACAATCTTCCCTAGGACAAATCATGAGTTTGTTTGGCAACACAGACAAACATACAAATTTTTTCAAAATCAATTTTACATGGGACCTGGCAATATGGATAATGTAAGGTAACCAGTCCTCCACAAAGGAATGAGGAGTTTATATGTAATGGGATTATCTAAAATTTTACACAAAAATACAGTTTTTGTTTTTTTAATCTAGATCTTGACTTCCATTGAGATCTTGACTTCTAAAACATATAAGTATATATATTGGTGTCATGAATATAACATTTTCACTGATTCAACGTAAGATTGTTTCAAATAGTTTAATAAACTCCTTGTACAGATTGACTTACTAAATTTATTTAACTGAAATCAATAGTGGCACTCACCACTTACCTGCCAGTTTATTGTACTATGGTGGTTTGAGTTAGTGGAAACTAAGTCATCTGTATTTCAAATACCAGGAAGGGTGGCCCATGGTGGACATGCTTCAGTGGAGATTCCTAACTAAGACATACTAGAAAGGACCTGGAAGTCTACTTCTGAAAAAATTTGTCACTGAAAGAAAATCTTACAAATTCCAGTGGAACATTGATGTACTCCCAGAAGATTAGCCTCTCAAGTTGGAGCTCACTCAAAAATGTAAGTAGACAGGAGCTGCTACCTCAATGTAGAGTCAACTTTAATCACATGGATGATATAATATTTTGGAATCTTCATTTCCTCATGTGAGACGACTCAAAATTAGAAGTACCTGCAAATATCAATTAACAATTGAAATATTAAATATATGAAGTAAGAATCTTGGAAAATTATAGTTGTTAGGTGCTGTAGAGTCAGTTCTGATTAACAGCAAACTTAGAACAAAACACAGGCTAGTCCTGCACCATATTTATAATCATTACTAATCTTAAGACCATTGCTGCTACCACCATGCCAATCCATCTAATTGGGGTCTTCCTCTTTTTCGCAGACACTTCACTTTACCTAACATGATATCCTTATCCAGGGGTTGGCCCCTTCTGATGATAAATCCAAAGTATGAGAGACCAAGTTTTGCCATCCAGAATTCTAGGGAACATTCTAGCTGTTCTTCTTCAAACACAGATTTGTTTGTTCTACTAGCAGTCCATAGTACTTTCAGTATTCTCCTCCAACACCATAACGCAAATGCAACAATTCTTCTATTGTCTTCCATATTCAATGTCCAACTTTTACTTGCATCTGAAGCTACTGAAAATGCCATGGCTTGGGTGAGGCACAGGTTTGTCCTCAAATATATATCTCTGCTCCTTAATACTTTAAAGAGGTCTTATGCAGCAGATTTGCCTAATGTAATACATTATTTGATTTCTTGACTGCTGCTTCCAAGAGTCTTAATGTCGGAACCAAGTAAAATGAAGTCTTGGACAATCTTTTCTCCATTTATCATGATGTCATTTATTAGTTGAGTGGTGAGGATTTTTGTTTTCTTTACATTAAGGTGCAACCTATACTAAAGGCTGTGGTCTTTGATTCTGATCAGGAAGTATTTTAAGTCCTCTGTTCTTTCAGCAAGCAAGCTTGTATCATTTGCATACTGCAGTTAGTTAATACATTTTCTTCCATTCCTGAAGCCATGTTCTTCTTATAATGCTGCGTCTCAGATTGTTTGCTCAGCACACAGATTGACTATGTATGGTGAAAGAATGCAACCTTGGTACAAACTTTTCCTAATTTAAATTATTCAGTGTACCCTTGTTCTGTGTGAATGACAGCCTCTTGGTCTATGTACAGGTTCCTCATGAGCATAATTAAGTGTTTCAGATTACTCATTCACTTCAGTGTTGTTCATAGCTTATGATGATCCACACAGACCAAATTCTTTGCATACAAAGCACACATACATGTCTTTCTGGTATTCTCTTCTTTCAGCCAAGATTCCTGTGATGTCATGCCCTCATCTGAATCTGACTTGAACTTTGGTACATTCCCGTCAATGTACAGCTGTGTTTTTAATTATCTTTAGCAACATTTAGTATCATTTGCTATTGTCCAATGATTTCCATATTTCATAATGCCACCCTTTTTCAAATGGCCACAAGTATGGATATATTCCAGATCTTCCATATTTGACAGCCCAGATTGCTGTCTTCCAAAATTTTTGGCATAGAGATGTTAGTGCCTCCAGTGTTGCATCAGTTTGTTGAAAGATTTTTTTTTTTTTTTTGTAGTCAGTTAATTACTGGAACCTTGTTGTTTGCCAATGCCTTCAGTGCACCTTGGACTTATTCCTTCAGTATCGTTGGTTCTAGATCATGTGATACCTATTGAAATGCTTGAATATTGACCAGTTCTTTTTGGTACAGTGTTTCTGTTTCTGTGTATTCTTCCATCTTTTAATGCTTCGTTAAGTACCTTTGGCTCTTGATCATATTATACTATTTTTGAAATTGTTTAACATATCCATTTATTTTTGGTATAGTGACTGTGTATTCTTCCCATCTTCTTTTGATACCTTCTCCATCATCTAATATTTTGCCAATAGAATACTTCAATATTGTAAGTCAAGGCTCAAAATATTTCTTCAGTTCTATCAACTTGAGAAATGCTGAGCATATTCTTCTTTTTTGGTTTTCTAACTCCAGGTCTTTGCACATTTCATTATAATATTTGACTTTATCTTCTCTAGCTGCCCTTTAAATTTTTCTGCTCAACTCTTTTATTTCCTCATTTCTTCCATTTGCCATAGTATTTCTACAGAAGAGGGTGAATTTCAAAGACTCTTTTGACATCCAATTTAGTCATGTCCTTCTTTATTGTCTTATTAATGATCTTTAGCTTTCTTCCTGTAAATTGTTCTTCATATCACCCCACAAACTCTCTGGTCTTTGGTAATTAATGTCTAATGCATCAAATCTCTTCTTCAGATGATTTCTAAATTCAGGTAGGATATGTTCAAGGTTAGATTTTGGTTCTTGTGGATTTGTTTTAATTTTCTTCACCTTCAGTGTTTACTTGTAAATGAGCATTTCATGGTCTGTTCTTCAATCTACCCTGCCCTTGTTTTGAATGATGATATAGAGCTTTTCCATTGTCTCTTTACACAGATGTAGTCAATTTGATTTCTGTGTATGCTATTGGGTGAGGTCTATGTGAATAATTGCCTTTTATGTTGTTCAAAATGATATTTGCAATGAACAAGTCATTGGTCTTGCAAAATTGTATCCTGTGATCTCCAGCATCATTTCTATCACCAGTGACATGTTTTCCAATTACCGATCCTTTCCTTTGTTTTCCAGACCTTGCATTGTAATCACCAGTAATTATTGAGACATTTTGATTGCATTTTTGACCAATTTCAAATTAAAGAAGTTGTTTGGGAATTCTTCAATTTCATCATTACTAACTTTAGTGGCTGGTGCATAAATTTGAATAACATTTATATTAGCTGGTCTTCCTTGTGGCTGTATGGATATTATTCTATTAGAGACTGCATTATACTTCAAGACAGGTCTTGAAATATTGTTTTTGAAGATGAATGTGATGCCATTCCTCTTGAATTTATTATTTCTTGCGTAATAAACCATATGATTGTCAGATTAAAAATGGACAGTCCCAGATTATTTTGGCTCACTAATGCATAGTTTATCTATCTTTATGTGCTCCATTTCATTTTTGACAATTGCCAATTTTCCTAGATTCATATCTTGTACATTCCATGTTCTGATTATTAAAGGATTTTTATAGCTATTTCTCCTCATTTTTAGTTGTGCCCCATCAACAAATGAAGGTCCCAAAAGCTTTACTCTATTTTTGTCATCACGGTCATCTCTATTTTGAGGAGGCAGCTCTTTCCCAGTCACATTTTGAGTGACTTCCAACCTGAGAGGGTCATCTTTTGGCACTATATCTGTCAATATTATGTAGCTATTTATCATATCATATTTCGATAATATCATATTTCAATATTCAATATTCTGAAGCTATCTGACAGTGATCGGCTGCTAGTTATTAAGTTTTCAGTGACTTAACATTCCAAAGTGGTCTGCCTCTCCTTGCTAGTCTGTCTTAGTCTGGAAGCTCAGCTAAAACTGTGGGTGACCCTCCTGATATTTGGCCTATCTTCCTGCATCAGAACAACACACATGCCACCACAGTACGACAAACTGACAGATTAGTGGTGGAAAATATGTTGTTGTTTTAGGTGCTGAAGAGTCAGGTCCAACTCATAGTCACTTCATGATTAACAGAATGAACCACTGTCAGGTCAAGTGACTCCTCACAATCATTGTTAAGCTTGAGCCCATTTCTGCTGCCATTGTGCCAGTACATCTTTGGGGTCTTCCTCCCTTTCACTGACCCTCCATTTTAGCAAGCATGACGTCTTCTCCAGGGACTGATCCCTCCTGATAACTGATAACATGTCTGAAGTATGAGAGATGATGTATCGCCAGTCCTATTTTCTAAGGAAAATTCTGGCCATACTTCCAATGCAGATTTTTTATTGTTGTTGTTGTTCTAGCAGTCCATGGTAATTTTAACATTCTTCTTCCAAATTTACTACTCAAATGCATCATTTCTTTTTTGATCTTCATTATTCTTTGTCCAACTTTCACATGCATATGAAGTTATGGAAAATACCATGGTTGAGTATTTAGTATGTCAGGAATGACAAATTGAAGAGGAATGACATAACATTCTTCATCAAAATGTACATTTCAAGAACTACCCCAAAGTACAAAGCCATCATCATAGCATAATATTAGTATAGGAGACTGAGTCAGAAATTATCTGCACAATGGATGTAGAATTTATTTTAGTCAATTTTTAGGAAAAATAAATACGTCATTTTCAACATAATCTCTTTGTTGTTCAATATGCTTTGTCCATCTTTCAAGAAGTTTTCATATTCCCTTATTAAAAAATGTTTTAGGCCAAGTTTTGAGCAATGAATTCACCACTGACTTAACTTCTTCATCAGAGGTGAATCTTCATCCTCAAAGTGCTGCTTTCAGGGGACCAAACAGTGAAAATCTGAAGGAGCAAGATCAGGATTATAGGGAAGAGGCTTTCACACCTCAAAAGGAAGTTTGCGCAGAGTGACAACACAGTGGGCAAAGCTGTCCTATAAGATCACAGTGCACTTGGGCAAAGCTGAGAGTACATGCATTGTCCTGCAAGATCACAGTGCACTTGGTTAGCAGTCCTCTACATTTAATCCAAATTTTAGGCCTCAGTTCTTTCGTGAGCATCTCACTGTAAGGACCACTATTGACTGATGAACCTTTTTCCTGATAGTGTTCCAATATTGACTCTTGAGAAGCCCAAAAAACTGAAAGCATCAATTTCCCAGCTATTGGTTGACTTTTAGTTTTTTTCTTAGTCATTCATTGAGGTTATTTCCATTCCTAACTCTGCTGTTTACTCTCAGGCTCGTAGTGATGAATCCATGTCTCATCATAATGTTTTAAAGAAACATCTACCTTCCTTTGAGTATCTCTCCAAATTTTGTATGCAGATGTCCAAACACTGTTTACACTCTTTTGTGTTTTGTTTCGGTACCCATCTTGAACAAACTTTTCAAAATCCAAGTCTGTCATGGATTATTTTATAGGCAGAGGCATGGCTGATTTGCAAATGATTCGCCACATAATCCACTGTCACTCATCTATTCCACAGAATCATTTCACATGGACACTAATGATGTCATCAGTCATATGAAGAAATTGTTAGATATTTACTACCCTCTGAAGACTGAAATTGATTAGATTTCACACAATCAAGATGAACTGATAATTATTTGTGACTAAGATGCAAAAGTTGGGAATAAAGA
>NW_006408542.1:27928097-27929051 GCF_000296735.1 Chrysochloris asiatica | reverse complement strand
AGCTGGTAGTTTCGAACTGCTGACATTGCGGTTCACAGCCCGATTTGTAACCACTACACTACCAGATATAGTCAATTTAGTTTCTATGTATTCTTTCTGGTTAGGTCTATGTGTCTATAGTCTGGTTAGGTCTGTAGTCATCTCTTATGCTGTCTAAAGAATGTATTTGAAATGAACAAATCATTGATTTTACAGAATTCTTTCATGTGTTATCCAGCAGCATTTCTATCACCAAGGCCATATTTTCCAGCTACTGATCCTTCCTCTTTGCTCCCAACCTTTGCCCTCCAATCACCAGTAATGATCAATATATCCTGATTGCATGTTTGATTGATTTCAGATTGAAGGTGTTGGTAGAATTCTTCTATTTCATCCTCACTGGCTTTAGTGGTTGGTGTGTAAGTTTGAATAATAGTGATATTAACTGTACTACTCTGTAGGTGCATGGATATTATCCTATCACAGACAGTGTTGTACCCCATGACTGATCTGGATATGTTCTTTTTGACAATGAATGCAACACCAATTTTCTTCAATTTGTCATTCCCAGCATAGTAAGCCATGTGGTTGTCAGATTCAAAACGGCCAATACCAGTCCATTTCAGCTCACTAATGCCTAAGATATCGATGTTTATGCATTTCATTTCAGTTTTGACAACTTCCAATTTCTCAGATTCATACTTCGTACATTCCATGTTCCATTTTCCAATGGATGTTTACAGCTGTTTCTCTTCATTTTGAGTTGTGCCCCATCAGCAAATGAAGGTCCTGCGGGCTTTTCTCCCACAAGCTTTACTCCTTTCATGTTATCATGGTCAACACTACTTTGAAGAGGCAGCTCTTCCCCAGTTGTATTTTGAGTGCCTTCCAACCTGAGGCACTCATTTTCTGGCACTATATCTGACAGTGTTTTTCTGCTATTCATAAGGTTTTCAGTGACCAAATTATTTGGAA
>NW_006408542.1:27901114-27927012 GCF_000296735.1 Chrysochloris asiatica | reverse complement strand
AAAGAAAAATGATTTATAGTTTTTGATAGAAATGACACTAAAAATTGCACGATAGTTAGATTTTTTAAAAAGTTTTATTGTGAATTATGTGATTTACATGGGAGAACATCAGTTTTACATTCATCCTATTGTATTTCATTTCATTACAATGATTACAATACCATCCATGCATCATCAAACAACAAAAGGGTTCACCCCACAGGCCTGGCCCTGCCATCAACACACAGGCCCTCTCCCTCCTTGAGTCCAGTGTCCCCATCTGCTCCATCTGTCCACGTCATCATCTCTCCCTCCATTTCTGTCATCACTGCTTCTCTGGGAAGGGTCCTGCAATTTCGCTCTTCTCACTTGATGGTCCCAGGGACCTCCGCTCCTAGTATGCAAAATCAATCACACCTCTCTTTTTGTTACAAAACATCTACCTTTACATTTCCGACCCTCACAGTCAGTCCTGATAGCAATTATTCACTATTGTATTATATTGTATTATAAGAGTCTAATTCTAATCTCCTTGCATTAGACCTATCCCAACAGATTGGAAACCATTCAGTAGAGATTCTACCTTACCCTGTCCCATCTAGAACTAGGCTTCCTCTTGAAAGCTTGTAAGCCAGTCACTTCTTGCCTTTGTAGCCCCCTCCCTTCATTTTGGGTAACCAATGTGTAAGTTACCCATCCCTGTCAACCCTGTATACTATGGGGTGAGAGTAATCCTCAGGGTAAAGATATGTTACCTTTTTTGAGCTACTACATCCATAAGTATAGGTGAAGTTCATCAAATTGTAGCAGGTTACTCTTTCTCTTCCTTTTCTTTCTTCTTCTAGTCAAGTTCTGATCATCCAGCCATTGAAGCTAGGTCAAGTGTGTACTATCTGCAAGTATGGGTGTTCTTGTGCATCTCCCCTCACTTCATATCAGCTGGACGCTTTGCTCTCTGCTCTAGTCTTCTGTGGCCATGTCACTGGTCTGGGCCCAAGAGTCACCCAGGTCTTGCCATACTGCTGGCCAACCAGGTCTCCACCTGGGTTCACAGGGGTCTATGAGCTCCCAACTTCATTGCTGTTTTTTACCCCCTTCCCCTTATCCGTGACCAATGTGGTCACCAGCCAGGCCGCATGCCTGCTCATGTATTCCCCTTGAGTCTTAGTCTTCGAAGGGGGTTTGATCTAAGGGGACCAAACCACTTGCCTTAATGGCTCCCGGGAGAACAGCTTGCTTGTTCTTGTAGTAGTCAATCAGACTGCAATTATTGTTTTTGATTTTTCCTGCTGGTCTTTCTTTCACCAAGTATCTTCTGTTCTTCTAGCTGCTCCAGCCTGGTCTACTTGTCCTTTCAAGTGGAAGTTTCCCATCTCAGAGGACTCTGGATGGGGATCAGGATTCCACCTATCTTCTAAAGCAATGCAGAGGCTCCACAGGAAGACTCTTTCACTGGGCAACTTCAAGTCCCCTTTAAGGTATTCCAATCAGTCATAGGAGAAAGATGGACACAAGCTTTCTATTATGAAGTTTCTGGCTATTCCTTTCTCTCCCCCTCAAGTGTCTCTTTTACAAAGGTAGGCAAGGGAAACCAAGATTCAAAAGACAGCCAAGCATCTTAGAATTATACCCCTCTTTTACCCATTCAAACCATGCCTCAATCCCTGTATCCTGGAGCCCTGTTGTTCCAAGGTTGTGCATACAACAGCATTTATCTCTGACCCACATAGCCAATGCAAACCTGCCTAACTAGTCTCCCATTTGCCTTGTTCTTCCATTCCCCTCCTCCTTTCTGTGTATTGCCTCCTCTCACCTCCCAGCACCCAAGCTATCCTGTGTCTATTCCCTACCCTATACTCTATCTTCCCCTCTTTTACAATAATGGTCCTATGCAATATTTCTCTTTTTGTGACTGATTAATTTCACTCAGTATAATGTCCTCAAGGTTCATCCATGTTATGTGGTGGCTTGTAGCTTCCTTGTTGTTCTTCGAGGTAGCATAGTATTTCATTGTGTGTCTGTACCACAGTTTGTTTATCCATTCTTCAATTGATGGGCACTTAGAAAGCTAAGAGGATTGAAAATATTTACTGATGAGGATAAAAGACCAGTTTTCAGTATGGGTTTCACCTCAGTGTAAAAACAACAACAAAAACAACAAAAATCCTTACCAACAGACCAATAAATAGCATCAATATAAATGGAGAAAATGAAGTCAAAGACTTCATTTTGCTCAGATCAACCATCATCACTCATGGAAGCAGCAGTCAAGAAATCAAGCGACATACTGCATTAGGCAAATCTGCTACATAAGAACTTTTTAAAGTGTTCAAGAGCAAAGATGTCAGTTTAAGGACTAAGGTCTATCTGACTCAAGATATGACTCAATATTCTCATAAGCATGTGAAAGTTGGATAATGAATAAAGACAATTATAGAAAAATTGACACATTTGAGTTAGGGTGTTCCAGTGGAATATTAAAAACATCACAGAAGGTCACAGAGCAAACAAATCTGTGTTGGATGAAGTACAGTCAGAATGCTCCTTAGAAATCAGCATAGGGTGACTTGTTCATAATTCAGATTTATTATGAGGAGGGTCTGGTCACTAGAGAAGGACATCATGTTTGGTAAACTGAAGGGTCTGTGAAAAAGGGGAGCCTCTCCCAATAATATGCAATGATTGTGATGTTGGCGCAGGACCAGGCACTGCTCCTATAAAGATTTACAGCCTCAGAAACCCTGTGCAGGGTTGCTATGAGTTGGAACTGACTCCACAGTACTTAACAACAACAAATATATATATATGTGTGTGTGTGTGTGTGTATTAAGTACAGTGGCTCCATATGATAAGCACTGAACTGCAAACCACAAGGTCTACAGTTGGAACCTGCCAGATATTCAGTGGGAGAAAGATGAGGCTTTCTGCTCCGCAAAGATTTAAAGCCTTATAAACCCTACAGGGTCACTATAAGTCAAAACAACTCTATGGCAATTAACAAGAGTATATTTACAGCATCAGGTTGCTCTGTAGGGTAAGTACTAGACTGCTAACCACAAGGTTAGAGGTTCTAGATCACTAGCGACTCTATGGGGAAAAGATGAGAGTTTCTACTCCTGTGAAGATTTATAGCCTCGAAAACCCTATGAATGAGAACCAACTTCACGGCACTTGACAACAACAACCACCTGGTATCATGTTGTGAGCTAGATACTAAACCTTTTATGACTTTCTTTCCCAGTACCTATAATATCAGTCAAGTAATGAGTAAAACCTGAAGCAAACTAATTAGGAGACATTTTACAAAATATATCACAAAACTCCTCAAGATATACAACGGTGCTTACAGTCCAGAAGAGACTAAGGTAACTCAAAACATGTTATATCTTATAGGTCGTGTAACAACAAGAAAAACTAATATAAGAATAACATCTGAAGTTAAATTAGTAATAGTTTACCAATGTTGTTATATATATATATTTTTTAAACATTTACAGTGGTTATGTAAAATGTAAATACTGGAAGTAGAAAGTAGAAGATGTGAGCTAATGGGCACTCGCTTTTATTGCCTTTTCAATTCTCTGTAAATTTAAAATAATTGTAAAAGAAAAGCTTATTTAACAAGTAAAAGAGATAATATACCACGTAAACACTAAGCAAAAGAAAACTGGAGAGGCTATGCTATTATTGGATAACATGGATTTGAAAACAAGGAAGAATATGAGCGATCTAGAGAGACATTGTAAAGAGGAAAATGTTTCAAGACAACATAAAAATTCCAAGTCTGTATGAACTTTAGAGTATAAAAATACATGAAGCAAAAACATATTGATCCCCACCACCCTCCCCCCCCACCAAAAAAAAAAACTCAAAGGGAATGCATGAGCAGGCATGTAAGCTTGCTGGTGTCCACAAACATCCTGAGCCCAGCTCACATGCCATTCCCTTTAGGCCACTCCTGCTGGGCCTAATAAAACAGTATTTAAGAAAAACAAACAAACAAACAAACAAAAACATATTGACCTGAAAGGAGAAATAGATAAATCCAGAATAATTAGAGAAATTACCACCTTTCTTTCAATAATTGAAAGAGCATGTAGATGGAATATAGATCACTTGAACAAAATGATAAACTTAACAATATAGACATATATAGCGCACATCACTTAACAAAAGCCGAAAACATTCATCTCAAATGCACATGGATCATTTACCAAGATAGATCAGATTATGACTAGATAATAAACCATAATAAATCATCAAAGCAAGCAATTGCTTTAAATCATTTAAGTATGTGCTTGAAATATTCTATAGATAACATAAAAAACTTATAGAAAGGTATCTTGAAATTTAAATAATATGTTTCTGAATAACCCATGAGTCAAAGAAGAAATCTGAATGAAAATGTAAAAATAGTTTGAATTAAATGAAATTGAAAATATAACATATCAATTTGTGGGGTAGAGCTAAAGAAGCATTTAGAGAGAAATTTATAGTATTTGACACTAATATGAGAAAAGAAGATCTAAAATCAGTAAACAAAGCTTCAATTTTAGAAACTAAAAAAAGAAAATCAAATGAAGCAAGTTTTTACTTTTGCTTTCAGACGTGAGTACTGAAAATTAGAGTTGAAATTACTGAAATTGAAAACAGGAATTGAAAAGAAAAAGTTGAAAACAACTTTTTTGTTGTTGTTTTTACAAAATCAGTAAACTTAATAATCTTTAGCTCCTAAGAGACTGATTAAGGAGGATGGGAGTTTTACAGAAATGAATGACTAATTCTGGACAAAAATAAAATAAATAAGAGATATTACGAATGATTTTCAAACATCTAGAGCATAGGAAACAATATAAATAAACAGTAAGCCCATAAATTTGGCTAATTAAAAAAAATCTAATTGCTTAAAAGACACAAGTTATTAAACTCATTAAAGAAGGAGTAGAATATTAATATGGATGTATATTCATGTGTTTATTCATATAAATATTTATAAAGTTCAGCAAATTTTCATATATTAAGTAAAAGCATGTTCTATTAAAAAAAAAAAAAAAAAGATACCAGTTCTATAGAGTTTTTCCAGAAAACAAAGCTAGGATACTTCCTACCTGATTTTAGGAGGCCATCATTGCTGATAGGAATACAAATACTATAACCTCTTTGGAAAAGAACAGATCAGTATTTCAAAACAATTAAAATATTCCATTCCTAGTTTCTGCTAAAAAGAAAAGAAAGCATACATCTAAAAGTAGGTTATCTTAAGGGTTAGTCAAAATAACTTTATAATATCCCCAAACTGAAAACCACCTCAATGTAAATGCTGAATAGATAAATTGTGAGGCACACTAGTACACACACTGGATAATATTCAATAATAAAAAAGCAAAAAGATATACATTCCAGAACATGTATAATTGGAAATGATTATGACAATTGAGAGAAGTAGAAAATTAGTGACTAATATTATAAGATTAATTTATGTAAAATTTTAGGAAGTGCAGTATTATTATGACAGAAAGAAGAATGGTTATTGACAAAAATAGGAGTCATGTCCAGCAAACAGATTGGTAAAAGAAAACACATCTTTCCTGATTTTAAACCATGCGGTATCATCCCCTTGTTCTGTTCAAAAGATCTGTCTCTTGTGTTTGTACAGGTTCCACATGAGCTTAATTTAATATTTTATAATTCCTATTCTTCAAAATGTTATTCATGATTAGTTATGATCCATACAGCCAAATTCCTTTGCATAGTCAATAAAATACAGGTAAACATATGTTAGGTATGCTCTGTTTAAGCCAATATCTAGCTGACATCAGTAATGATTTCCCTTATTTCACATCCTTACATGAATTCAGTTTTAATTTTTTGCAGTTCCCCGTCATTGTACTGTGGCTTAATTACCTTCAGCAAAATAGTACTTGTGTGTGTTATCAATTATATTTTTCAACAATATCCACATGCTGTTGGATCACCTTTATAAGGAATGGGCACAAATATGGATCTCTTACAGTATGTTGGCTAGGTGACGGTCTTTCAAATTTGTTGGCATAGATAAGTGAAGGCTTCCAACATTACATTCATTTGTTGAAGAGGTATTCTGTCAATTCCTGGAGCCTTCTTTACTGCTAATGCCTTCAGTGCAAATTGAATTTCTTCCTTCAATGCCAATAGGTCTTGATCACATGCTACCTCCTGAAATGGTTGCAAACTGCCCAATTTATTACAGCTGAAGGCTAGAATTTTTGTTCAGTTGTTTCATGTTGAGTAATGCCTAACATATTACTCACTTTTGGTTTTCTAACTCCAGGTCTTTGCACATTTCACTATAATATTTGCCCTTTTGAGCCATCCATTGAAATCTTCTGTTGTTCAGCTCTCTAATTCCATCATTTCTTTGTTTTGCTTTAAGTACTCTATAGTCAAGAGCAAGTTTCAGGGTCCTGCCTGAAATACACTGTGATCTTTTCTTTCTTTCCTGTCTTTTTGATGTTCTTGTGGTTTTTTATATATAATATTCCTGATGTCATCCCACAACTTATCTGGTCTTCAGCCTTTGGTGTTCAGTATATAACATCTATTCTTGAGACGGTCTCTAAATCCAGGTGGAACACAGTCAAGGTTGTACTTTGACTCTGGTAGTTTTGTATCAACTTCAGCTTGAACTTGTATGTGAGCAATGGATGATCAGTTCCATAGTCACCCCTGACCTTGTTTTGACAAGTGATAATTGAGTTTCTTCATCATCTTTTCCCAAAGAGAAAAGCAATTGGATTCCTACACATTTTGTCCAGTGAAGTTCAACTGAAAACAGAACCACCATTTATGTTGTTGAAAATAGATATTTCCAAATTATAAGTCATGTTTGTTGTTGTTGATGCAGAGAGCACCAAAAGAAAATGGAACGAATACAGTGAGTCACTGTACCAAAAAGAAATCGTTGATGCTCAGCCATTTCAAGAGGTAGCATAAGATCAAGAGCCAGTGATCCTGAATGAAGACGTTCAAGATGCATTGAAGGCATTGGCAAAGAACAAGGAATCGGGAATTGATGGGATACAAATTTAAATCTTGCAACAAGCTAATGCAACACTGGAGCCACTCAGACATCTATGCCAAGAAATTTGAAAAAACAAAACTACCTGGAAGAGATCTGTATTTGTGCCCATTCCAAAAAGATGTGACCCAATGGAATAATCAGACAATATCATTCATATTCCATGCGAGTAAAGATTTATTAAAGATAATACAAAAACATACATTGCTACAAACATACATTGACAGAGAACTTCTAGAGGTTCAAGCTGGATTCAGAAGAGGAAGTGGAATAAGGGATATCATTGCTGACAGCAGAAGAATCTTGGCTAAAAGCAGAGTACAGCAGAAAGATGTTTACCTGTATTTTATTGACTGTGTAAAGGCTTTCATTTGTGTTGAACATGCAAGCTATGGACAACATTGTAAAAGTAAAAGTATTCTGGAACACTTAATTGTACTCATGAGGAACCTGTACTTAGACCAAGAGGCAGTTGTTTGAACAGAACAAGGAAACACTGAATGGTTTAAAATTAGGAAAAGTGTGTTTCAGGGTTGTATTCTCTCAGCATACTTATTCAATCTGTATGCTGAGTAAATAATCCAAGAAGCTGGATTATATGAAGAAAAACATGGCATCAGGATTGGAGGATGACTCATTAACAACCAGTGATATGCAGATTATGCAACATTGCTTGCTAAAATGAAGTGGATTTAAAATACTTACTGATGAATATGAAAACCACTGTCTTGGTATGAGTTGCACTGCAATGTAAAAAAAAAAAAAATCTTTACCACTGGACCAATAAACAACTTTCATATCAATGAAAAAAAGATTAAAGTTGTCAAAGACTTCATTTTGCTCAGAGAAACCATCAATACTCATGGAAGCAGCAGTCAAGAAATCAAATAACATATTGCATTTGGTAAATCTGCTACAGGAGACCTTTTTAAAAAAAGTTTGAAGAGCAAAGATACCAGTTTGAGGACTAAGGTGTTCCTGACCCAAGTCATGGTATTTTCAGTAACCTCATATGCATGCGAAAGTTGGACAATGAATAATGAAGATCATAGAAAAATTGATGCATTTGAGTTATGGTGTTGGAGGAGAATATTGTTAAGTAACATAGACTACCAAAGAACAAACAGATCTGTGTTGGAAGAAGTACAGCCAGAGTGCACCTTGGAAGCCAGGATGGCCAACTTCATCTCTCAGACTTCAGGCATATCAGGAGGGACCAGTGTCTGGAGAAGGATATCATGTTTAGTAAGGTGGAGGGTCAGAGTAAAAGAGGAAGACCCCAATGATATGGATTGGCACAGTGGTAGCAGCAATGGGTTCAGACGTAGCAGCGATTTTGAGGTTAGCCCAGGACCAGGAAGTGTTTCATTCTGTTGTACATAGTGTTTCGCTGAGTCAGTACCAACTCGATGGCACCTAACAGCAGTTGTTGTTGTTGTTATGTACTATAAAGTTGGTTCCAACTCAAAACAGCTGTTGGGTTTGAACCACCAACCTTGTTGTTATTTTACAGAGCCACATCTTAATTACTCCTAATAAGTCATAGGTACTGCAAACTTCTATCATGCAATCCCTGATGTTTTTTCTATAACCAAGGCCATATTTTCCAACTGCTGATCCCTTTTTCTTTTTTTCTAACTTTCACAGTACAGTCACCAGTAATTCTCAATACATCTTGATTGCATATTTGATCAATTTCATACTGCATAAGTAGGCAATGTCTTTGACATTAGTAGTATGTACATTGGAAAAATAGTCATATTTACTGACCTTCCTTATAGGTATATTTATATTACCCTGTCAGTGAAAGTGTTGAACGTCAAGATAGATTTTGAAAGTTCCTTTTTAAGATGAATGTTACAACCTTTCTTTTTCCTTTACAACTGGCATATAATTTTCTTATTCAAAATGTCCAGTATCAGTCCTTATTATCCAAGATAATGCCTTGGATATCTTTTATTGCCTTTCATATTTGATGATTTCCAATTTTCTATGTTCATATGTCATACATCTCACATTCTTATTGGTAATGGATAGTTGTAGCTTTTTCTTTTCATTTTAAGTCATGCTGCTTCAGCAAAATAAGGTCCTGAAAATGTTGATTCATCCACATCATAAAGGACTGACTCTAGTTTGAGGAGGCAGTTTTGCGCAAGTTGTACTATTGACTGCCTCCTAACTGAGTAGTGCATCTTCCAGATCTATATCAGAGAATACTTGTCAATTTTTTAGAGGTAGAACACCAGGTCCTTCTTTCTAAGAAGAAAAACTTTTATCAATAACCTGTAACATTTAGATGTCACAATCATGCTTACAGAGAGTGAAGAGCACTTTATTTAAATGTTGATAAAGATCAAATAGATTTTATCTCCAGTATAATCTAAAATCTAGAATAGATTATACCTCAACATAAAGAAATCACAAACTCACATCTGCACCAAAAAGCAACATCATAATAAACAGAGAATATTTGTCAAGGATTTCATTTTACTAGGACCCACAATCAAAGGAAGAAATATTGTATGTATCTTGAAAGTGTTCAAAAGTAAATATGTCACTAAGGCGTTCTTGATAGAAATCATGGTATTTTCGATTTCCACCAATACATATGGAAGCTGGACAATGAGTAAGTAAGTCTGAAGAACTGATGCTTTTGAATAATGGTGTAGGTGAAGAATAATGAATGAAATGTTGAATATTGAATATTGAATAGAAAATAACCACGACCTTCTAGAAGAACAAACAAATACGTCTTAGAAAAAGTACAGGCAGTCACCAAGACTTGCTCTTACATGCTTTGGACATATCATCAGGAGGGATTATTCCCTGGAAAAGAATACCATGCTTGGTGAAGATCAGCAGAAAAAAGGAAGATCCTCAAGAAATGGATTCACATATGCAATAATTGGTTAAAACAATTGTGAGGATGGTGGCAGAGGACAGGGCAGTTTTTGTTCTGCTGTACATAAGATCACTATGATGACTCATAGCCAACTCTATGGTACCTAAAAACAACAACATAAAATTGTGTGATTTTATATATCCAATGTGTTTTAATAAATTGAGATACTTTTTATATTCAAATTCCTCTGTATTTTGCCACTGGTGGTCGTGGTGGTGGTGGTGGTATGCCGTGGAGTTAGTTCCGCCTCGTAGTGAACATGCATTGGGTTTCCGAGGCTGTAAGTCTTTGCAGGAGCAGAAAGCCTCATCTTTCTCTAGCAGAGTGGCAGGTAGTTTCAAACTGCTGACTTGAGGCTAGCAGTCCAACTTGTAACCACTATGCTAACAGAGCTCCTTTTTTGCCAGTAGAATCTCTTTTTCAATATTTTCTATTCTGCCAATGGAAGCTCTTTAAAGTTGTCTCTTGTATCCCATTGAAATGACTACTTTTATGCCTTGGTCGTGTTTTGCTCTTTGGAACATATTGTCACAAACCTGGAATCTACCACTGAAGCTGCATTATCATTCCTTCTAGGCCTTTCCAGTGCTACCCTAAGAAATATGTATTTTTCATATTGGCACTTCAAATTTTACATTAAAGGGATTATATTTTATTTCATATTTTTATCACTTTTATACTGAAAACGGAGACTCCAAATGATAAAGTTCTTTTTTTTTCTTTTAAATATTTTTTTTTTTAAGTTTTTATTGTGAATTGAGTGAAAGTTTACAGGACAGATCATCAGTTTTACATTCAACAAATCATATAACTTGTTTCATTACAATGATTATAATCCCCTCTATGTACCATCATTTCACAGTATTTTTCTCTATTCATTTTAGCTCTTTTTTTCTTTTTTAAACACCCAGGCATATATAATAATTTCACCACCAAAGGGCACATTCTGCAAGTCTGCCTCCTGGCTGCCATTTCTCAGTCTCTCTCTTTCCATGAATCTAGAATCCTCAGCTGCATCCTCTCTCCATGTCTCCAGCTCTGCCTCCATCTCTAGTGTCGCTGCTTCTCTGGATAAGGTCTTGCATTCCACTTGTGCTCTTCTCCCTTGATGGTCCTAGGGTCCTCTGCTTCTGTACTGTAAGATTGCCTACTCCTCTGTTTTGTTACGAAACTTCTACCTTTACAATTGTGACAGGAGCAATTAATCATGAAAACAATTACTCACTATTGAATCATAAGAATCTTATACCCATCGCTTTTTACCAGACCCATCTAGACAAAATGGGGTCTCTATCTTCCTCCACACATTCTTGAACTAAACTGCTTCTTGAAACCTTGTAAGCCAATCAGTTTGTGCCTTTATTTCCCCCTCTTATTAGGTAGTCAATGTCTAAGTTGCCTGTCCCTTTCTACTCTGTATACAGAGGAGCTAGCATTGATACTTGATGTGAAGACTCCTTTCCTCTCATTTGGTATTTTGAGTTACTACCTCCAAGGGTATAGGTCAAGTTTATCAAATTGTAGCAATTTACACTCATTTCCTTTATCAAAAATTATTTGTTTGTTTGTTTGTTTACCTTCCTCTAGTCGAGTTCTAATTATCAATCCATCGAGGCTAGGTCAAATGGTTGCTGTCCGCAAGTTTGGGCATTCTTATCCATCTCCCTCAGCTCTAGCCCTTCGTGGCTATGTCCTTATCCATAGACTCAGGTGTACCCAGGTCTCACCACACTTTGGACCAACCAGCTCTTCCTCTTCTCTCACTCATCTCGAGGTCAATTGGAGTCTATGGAACGCGGTTGAACTCAGCCCATATCTTCATTGTTGCCTTTCCCCCTCTTCCACTCACCAGTAGACCAATGTGATTGCCAGCAAGCTTACATGCCTGCTCATGTGTTCCCTTGGAGTTTCAGTCTTAGAAGGTGGTTTGTCCTGAAAGGATTTGATTGCTTGCCTTGATGGCTTCCCAACAAACACCTTGCTTATTCTTGTGGTTGCCAATCATACTGCTATTTTTGTTTTGGGTTTTCCCTGCTGCTCTTTCTTTAAAGATGTATCTTCTGTTCCTATAGCTGTTCCAGGCTGGTATGCTTGTCCTTTCTAGTGGGAATGTCCCACCTCAGAAGTCTGGATGGGGCTCAGGATTCCACCTAAGGTCCTATACATTGCAAAGGCACTGCAAGAGGCCTATTTCACTGGGCAAGTTGTAGAACCCCTTTTAGGTATTCCAATCAGTTATAGGCTGAAGATGGGCTTACAAGCTTTTTGTAATCATGTTTCCTGACATTCCTTTCTATCCCACTCAAGTGTCTATTTTATAATAGTATGCAAGGGAAATCAACATTCATAAGACAGTCAAGCATCTTAGTATTATTTCCCCTCTTCAAACTATGCCTCAATCCCTGTATCACAGAGCCATGCCTTTCCTAGGTTGAACATGCATCACTATTTACCTCTGTCCCATTTAGCCCATGTAAACCTGTCTCAGTGTTCTCCTATCTACCTTGCTCTTCCACCCCCACCCTCTTCTTGTATATTGTCCTCCCCAACATCCAAACTATGATGTGTCTGCACTCTAACAAATAATTCCCCACCCCCCAACTTTTAGTATGGGTATCTTTTCTTAAACTTTTACAATAATGGCCTTCTGCAATAGCAGTCCTTTTGTGACTGACTAATTTCACTCAGCATAATGTCCTCAAGGTTCATCCATTTTATGTGGTGGCTTACAGTTTCCTTGTAATTCATCAAGGTACCATAATATTCCATTGTGTGTATGTGCCAAAGTTTGTCTATCCATTCTTCCATTAATGGCCACTTAGGCTGTCTCTATCTTTTTGCTATTGTGAATAGTGCTGCTATCATCATTGGTGTGCATATATCTGCTCGTGTTATGGCTCGTATTTCTTGTGGATCTATACCAAGTAGAGGAATTGCTGATTCATAAGGTATTTCAATTTCCAACTTTCTGAGGAAGCACCATACTGTTTTCCAGAGTGGTTGGACCATTTTGCATTTCCACCAGCAATGTAGGAGGGTTTCAGTCTCACCACATCCTTGCCAGCATTTATTGTCCTCTGCAATTTTGAGCTTCTCTGTTATGGCTGCTGTGGCACTTTAAAAATAATAGGTATTTTGGTGGTTTATGTGTTATCATCCTAGGGATGATACTGCCCCTTTGGATGCATTCAGAAATTAGGAAAGGGCTTGCATCTTTGGGTGATACAATTTTGGGGAAGGGGTACAACTTCCAGGAGCCCAAGGAGGCAAAAAGCTCTGAAGTATACCTTATGTATCTTAAAGGTGCATTTTCATCAAAGACAATCATAATAAGAAATCCTTAATGTGTAAACAGAGCGAGTGAAAACCTGTCACAGAGGGCTATAAACTGATTTCAGACTTATTAGCTTATCAGACATATTCTTTCTTCCCACCACGGCCCCTCGTGACAATATTTGGGCTCTATATTTCATCTGATGCTCTTTCTTTCCTCTAGGAGTCCTAGTGTGGCATGGTAGGATAAGCACTGGACTAAAATGTCAGGTTGAACTGAAGGTCAGAAGTTCAAACCCATCAGCCACTCCTTGGAAACCATATGTAGGGTTGCTATGAGTCTGAACAACACTTAACCACAAAAACAACAGATAGAAGGTAAGGAAGACACTATCTACAGGCTAGTGCACCTGATCAGGAGTTTTTCAGTGTAATTATCATTGTCTCTGAGAGCTGCGTAGTGGTTACAAGTCGGGCTGCCAACCTCAAGGTCAGCAGTTCAAAACTACCAGCGGTTCCGCCGGAGAAAGATGAGGCGTCCTGCCCCTCCCCCCCCTAAAGATTTACAGCCTTGGAAACCCTGTGCAGGGTCACTATGAGTCGGAACCGACTCCATGGTACTTACCAACAACAACAACATGAGAGTTGTATGGATCTGTAAAATAAGCACTGAACTGTTAACTGAACAATTGAGAGTTCAAAACCAACAGCTGTTCCACATAAACCTTATGCAAGGTTGCTATGAGTTGAAGTCCACTCATTGTCACTTAATAATAGAAACAACAACTTAATTATGTAACTTACCTTTACTATTGACTCCATTCCTTTTTGACTTGGACTACCAGAATCACAAAAACTTTCTTACATACTTCTTGAATGTCTATAACTTTTATTTTGATATTCAGTCAAGTAATAGACATAATCTGCCCCATTGGTATACAGCCTGTGAATCCTCTTTTATCGTATATGTTTGCAGAAGGGTGCTATCTTTCACTGATTACTGTTTTTTACAGTAGAATGTCTGCTTAAGAGATAGGTCCCTAGAATAAATCAAATATATTTTATTGAGTGGCCATCATTAAATTTTTGTTAATTTCCTTATAGCCCACCCATGACAGAGATAGCCTCTGAATTTATATTTTTCCTATAATTTTTCAGTGAAGAAGATAGCATACCGTAAATTACTGAGTTCTGTTATAAGTTCTATTTTGCCTTCAACAAGAGCTCCAAACATAATCAATTTATGAGTACTAGGCTTGGGGTTTGATTAGCTTAAAGTAAATCAGCAATATGTTGACACTGAAACCACAGCTGCTGTACCTATGAATTTACATCTGAACTTCTTACTTTTCTTCAAACAAATTTGCTGCACCATGAGGTTCATTAGAAATCTTATTTCTGTGGGTGGTGGTGCTCATGTGCCAGTCATTCAAATAATCAAAACATAGCTAAATAAACTGAGCAAAACTCTTTTTCATGTTTCTATGAATTCCAAAATAAGAAAACAATTTGAATGTTTTATTATATAACAGCAGGAGAAAGATGAGGCTTTCTGTACCCACAAAGATTTTAAAAGCCTTGGAAACCCCACACAGGGTTGCTATGAGTGGGAACCAACTTGAAGACACTTAACATTATACAACAAATGTAAATATGTTGTTGTTCATTTCTTTGCATAAAACATCTAATTACCAAGGTGATTAATTATATTTCCTATGCTAACTATCACTATGATAATATGCTTTGGAAAATTCTAGGCTAAATTTAGTAACTTGTTGATTAAAATACTCTAGGTTTAGATTTACATACAAGATAATGAGTTAAAACAAAAAATTGTGTTTTCAAATTGTGAACATTCAATACTCTAGCAAGTATTCTTCAAATATATGCAAGAGTAATATATGGGTAAAGGAGCTCTGGTAGCGTAGTGGTTTCGAATCAGGCTGCAAATTGCAAAGTCAGCAGTTCAAAACTACCAGCAGTTCTGCGGGAGAAAGATGAGGCTTTCTGCTTCCGTAAAGGTGTACAGCCTCGGAAACCCTATACAGTGTTGCTATGAGTCAGAACCGACTCCATAGCACACCACCACCAAGAAAAGACAAATTTGAGGTAAATATAATGAATACTTTTGTAAACAATTTTTGTTATTGCTAAGTGCCATCCTCGTATGATGCTGTCCGATAAAGCACTGGACCACAGGTTGATTTGAACCACAAGGTCGGCTATTCAAATTCATCAGCCGCTCTTTGGAAACCCTTTATAAGGCTGCTATGAGTCAGACCTGACTTGATAGTACTTAACCCTAACAAATGGAGTTTCTGGGGGTGTAAATCTTTGTGGAAGCCGAAAGTCTCATCTTTCTGCTGTGGAGTGGCTGGTGGGGTCGAGTTGCAAATCTTGTGGTTCACAGTTCACTGAGCATCTTATAAAGCCACCAGCACTCCCCTTTTAAATAATTGTTGTTTTTAAGTGTCATCGAGTTGGTTCTGACTCACAGCAAACCTGTATATCATGTCCAAGGAGTGGCTGGTGGGTTTGAACTGCAGGTCTTTCAGTTCAAACTGACCTTGTGGTCTGCTGTTTTTCCTATGAGTGCCACACCAGGACTCCTAAATAATTTTAAACAATTAGAGCTGTCCAATTGTATGGAAAGCACCTGAATGTATGGAGAGACCTTGAAGTTCTTATCACTATTGTTGTTGTTAAGTGCTGTCGAGTCAATCCTGACCCATAGAGACCCTGTTTAGGGTTTCCAAAGAGCAGCTGGTGAGCTTGAACAGGCAACCTTGCAGTTCAAACGACTTTGCAGTCTGGTTCATTAATCTACAGTGCCATACCAGGACTAGAGGCATGCAGATTTTTAACTTTAGAAAATGTCTTGGAGTATGCATATCTTATGGAAGATTGGAGTGTCCAAAATAATCTTGGATTTTCTTTTTTTTAAAATGGGAACATATCCATTTAACCTTTTTGGTAATAGCCAAAATCGCTACACCCATTTTGTTGTTGTTAAGTGTCATTGAATTGTTCCATTCTGACAAATAAAGCTCTGGTAGTGTAGTGGTTACGAATCGGGCTGCTATCCTCAGGGTCAGCAGTTCAAAATTACCAGCTGTTCCCTAGGAGAATGATGAGGCTTTCTGCTCTTGTAAAGTTTTACAGCCTCGGAAACCCTGTGCAGGGTCGCTATGAGTCTGAACCGATTCCACGGCACATAACAACAACAACATAGGATTTCTGAGCAGTAACTTTTTGCAGGAACAGAAATCCTTATCTTTCTCCTGTGGAACAGCTAGTGGACTCAAATGGCTGACATTTCTTTTGCAGTTCACTGTTTATCCTTCAGACCCACAGTGCTCCAACACTCTTCTAGGGTATGATAGTTAAGGGTTTGTATCAACTTGCCTTGGCCAATATTTTCAGTGTTTTGACAATTGAGATATAGTCAACCCTTTACTTAGCTCTATGATGAGGTCTGCTATGTGTGGGCTAAGCAATTGAAAGGAATTTTACACAGGTGTGTGGTCTGTTTCCAATATATTAGGCACTTAGGCAGAGCTAACTTAATTTCAGCTTGATCTAGATATAATGGATCTGGCTTATCCCCTGGCTCTTTGGACTTGCTCAGCAGTTGTCTGCTCTATTACTTGCTGTTGCTAGGAGTCATTAACACCCTGCCTTCTTACCTGCTAGACGTGCCTGCCTACCTGCCTGCTAGGCCTGCCTGCTGAATCTGCCTGCCTTCTAACCTGGTGATCTTGGTTTGTCTGACCCAGACTTGGAACTCTCCCCTCTACAACTGTGTGAGCCATTTCCTTAATTTCAACTTCTCTTTACATATATATGTATAAGTTACTGGTTTTGCTTCTCATGAGAACCCATTCTCAGACATTTTGTATCAAGAATGTTTCTAAAGAAGCAATACAGTCGTTTTAAGGATGAGCTTTCTAAGTTGGTTCTCAGGTCCGACTAAATTTAAAGGCACTGATAACTCTGCCTCCATTTGTAAAGAGGGTGAGGGTGCTGCTAATCAGTGGAGTGAAGTGGTGATACTAATATGTAAAATTTCATCACCAGTAGTTCACATATTGGAAAAAGTGAGGATCTAGGAGATTGTGTGTATGACACTTTTCTAGTATAACTTTCAGCATGAGAGTATAGAGAAGCTGGCAGATTGGTCCTACTTATAATAGAGCAAGTGGTAAAGGAAAGCGACCTGCTCTGTGCTAAGAAGTCACAGATCAACTGCCACTTATGCCCTGAAAGAAAACCTTATTTTTTGTAGTCGCAGAGTTGGTATTGTCTAAAGCAAAACTGAATCTTATTGTAAGAGTTACTGCACTACAACATCAGTTGAATTCCCAATCTGAAATTGTGTCTGATGTTAACATGACAGGTAATGATTGGGAAGAAATGGTTTTCCGAAACTTGAGATGGGGCATATTGGCAGATAATCAGGAAGGTGGGGATATAGAGCCTCGAAATTCCATTGATTCACTCTTGTCAACCATCCCACCCATCCCATTTGAAGACATTACTTTTTTTCTGCTGATCTGTTAACAGTAAAAACATCGTTCCCTTTGCCCATACTTGATGAAATTAACCCAATTATGCTGAGATTATGCCTGAGGCATTATCTGGGCATCACTTAAAGTAGACGTCTTGTAAGACATTGCTGAATGTCCCCAGGAAACACCTCTACCAATTATTGCTTCCAGAAGTATAATTAGACAGCAGCCCCAGGGAGCTCCAGAAGGTGTAGTAAAAATTCTGACCCCAGAAGAAGTGTGTATGCTACACACCAAAAGAACTTGCTTTTTCTAATATCTGCAAACAGAAACTTGGAGAATATATATGGAATGGCTTTTAAGGATGTGGGATAATGGTACAAGGACCATAGGGATGGATCTGTCTGAGTTTATTGATATGGGCCCACAAAACACAGATAATCCATTCAATGTTTCAGCTCGAGAGGTTAGGGAAGGATCTAATAGTTTATTTGGTTGATTTACTGAAGCATGGATTATGCAGTGGCCTCCAATATGTCAAGTTGAAGTGCCAGACTTGTCTTGGTATTCTGCAGAGGAAGGAATCCAATGATTTCAGTCAATTGGCATGTTAGGGTGGATTTATCAGGATACATGCAAAACTCCATACATGGAGTGCTTAGAGTACACACCTGTACCACACAGTAAGAAACATATTTCTGAAGGTATCTTCAGTCTTCTGAAGACTGTTGTGATTGATATTTTATAAAAGTCATAGGGAGAAGTGCTATAACTGAATTAGGACACCTAACTAATACAATAGAGATGATTGGATTGAGTAGGGTTAGGTGACAAGACATAGCACTTAATCAACAAAAACAAGGTGAGCCTGGTTACCATAATGGACAAAAGAATCAAGGTAGTAATTAGAATTGTCTGATTCCTGTGGATTTAATCCATTGACTATGTAGAAAGGGCTAGGACAAGTGAACAGCCGTCTAACTTGAATCACCAAAATAGAGTCATGGTCTGTCAATCAGTTCCCAGACTTATGTCAGTTTGCAGACCCACAACCCCTTGTATGAAGGGGAGGATGGGTCCCCTTAAGGAACATATACCATCAGAAATTTATACTGATAATCTTTCTCCCTAGACTATGAGAAAGGTGTAGCACTGTGGGTTAATGTGCTGGGCTGCAAAGTCAGTTTGAACCACAAAGTCGGTGGTTCAAGTTCACCAGTCACTCCTTGGAAACCCTATAAAAAATTGCTATGAGTTGGAACTGAATTGACGGCACTTAACAACAACAACAGCAGTCTTTCTCCCAGCCTTCTCTAAAGATTTCTATGGCATTACAAAGGTGATTTTAATTACAAGAGTGATTTTACAGGATGGAAAAGAGGAAATAGTCAGACTTTTATGGTATTACTAGACATTGTCTTTCAATTGACACTATTTCCAGGACACCTGAAATGTAACTGTGGCCCAACAGTCAAAGTGGGGTCATAGGGAGGTCAAATTATTAATAGAGTCTTAGATATGTTCACCTCAGAGTGGGACCAGTTACTATGCCTTAGTGGAGATTGAATGCCTAACCTTAGGCCACCAGGTCACCATGGGACATGAACTGGGCATTGTCTGATCGACAGTGACATAAAGTTGAATGTGCACAACAGAACTTCATCATTGAGTAGAAGTATATACAAGACCATGTTAGAACAAGACCTGAAGGTACAAGTAAGTTGCATCAGGAAGTGGGCAAGATACCCATGGTTTCCATGCTTATTACATTATCTTTCCTCTTCAAGTCTATTCTTATGGATTCTTGGGGAGCTCCTTATGATTGGTTGACTGAGGAAGAGAAAACTCATGCTTGGTTTGCAGATGATGCTTCATGATATGCAGGCACCACTTGAAAGTGGTGCATTAGTAGCATAAGAAAACATTAATAGCACTAAAGCTCCTATCTAAGACTTCCCTATCGCACGGTGGGGAAGGGAAATCCTTCCAGTGGGCAAACCTTTGTTCAGTGCATCTGGTTGTTCATTTTGCTTAGAAGGAGGAATGGCCAGATGTGTGAATGTAAACCAGTTCATGGGCTGTGGTCAGTAGTTTGGTTAGATGGACTTGGAAGTAACATGATTGGTGACAAGGAGGTGTAGGGAAGATACATGTGGACAGATCATTCTAAATGAGCCATAAAAGTGAAGATTTGCATGTTCCATGTGAATGCTTACCAAAGGATTACTTTGGCAGAGGAGGATTTAAATGATCAAGTGGACATGATACATGTTGCATGGAAGCTAATTGTCCTCTTTTTCCAGTCACTCTTGTCATTGCTCAGTAAGCTCATGAACAAAGTAGTCATGGTGACAGGAATGGAGATTATGCATGAACTCAGCAGCATGGACTTCCAGTCACCAATGCGGATTTGGATACAGTCACAACTGTCAGCCCAATCTGTCAGCAAGAGAAACCAACACTGAGTCTCAGGGAAATCAGTCAGCAACCTGGTGGCAGATTGATTATATCAGACCACTTCCATCATGGAAAGGGCAATATTTTGGTTTTTCTGAGATAAACATTTACTCTGGATATGGATTTACCTTCCCTGAACACAATGCTTCTGCAAAAACTTCAATGCATGGACTTAATTAATGCCTTATTCATTGTCATGGTATCCCATACAGCATCACCTCAGATCAAGGGACACACTTCAGAGCAAATGAAGTGCAGAAATAGGCCAATGTTCATGAAATTCACTGATTTTACCATCTAACTTGGTATTCCTCATCATCCTGAAGAGCTGTCTTGATGGACTCTTAAAATGGCCTTTTAAAGATACAAGCACAGTGTCAAAACTAGGTGGAAGTAAATTTCAGGGTTGAGCAATGTCCTCCAGGTATTGAAAACCAAAATTTACTCCACAGCCAGAGTGGTCAAAACTGCCTGGTGCTGGTACAATGAAAGATACATAGATTAATGGAACAGAATTGAGAACCCAAAAGTAAATCTATCCACATACAGTCACTGACCTTTGACAAAGGGCCAGACACATTACATGGGGAGGAGATAATCTTTTCAACAAATAGTGCTGGCAAAACTGGAAATTCATTTACAGAAGAATGAAACAACACCCTTATCTCACACTATATACAAAAGCAAAGTCAAGTAGATTAAAGAATTTAATGTAAAGCCCAGGACTACAGAGATGATCAATGGAAAAATAGGGACTAACTGAAGGGTTCTAATATACGGCCCACTACACTATCAAACATTACTAAAAATACACAAACAGCAGAAGACTAAATATGTAACTGGAACCTACTAAAGAGCATCAAAAGATTTAACCAGAGGAGTGAAAGGGAGTCAATAGACTGGGATTTTATTTTATTTATTTATTATTTTTTTGCATCTACATATAAGAGAAGGGATTAATCTCTAAAATATATAAAATAATGCAACACATTTACAAAATCAGTGTCCAATATATGATGCTGTTTACCCAATAGTAAGGATTCATGAATCCAGGAACCAAGGGATGGACATTGGACTGGCACTACAATTATAATTGTTAAAATTTCTTCAGAATAAGTCTCCACAATTGTTCGAAGGCCTTGAAGAAGTATATATTAAGATCAACCCGTTGGAATTCTATAAAGCAGTCACCATAACCTTCTTAGCTTACCTTGTTTCCTTGAATTTAACTTGACCCAGCTGGTCTCCTCAGAAGTAACTATTTTGATTTGACATTTTGTTAAGACACCTTAATACTAAGACAAATGTGTTACTGGGAGATGTTATCTGCACCTATTCACTTATCACAGAGATGTTCTTAAACGTGTTTGATTCTGAACAAATGCATGTATGTATTAACCCTAGTTACAATGCGTTTTTTCTTAGCCCCCTTTACAAATCAGTTTGAGCGGGAAAAAAAAAAAAAAAATCACATGGTCAGACTTATTATATTGACCCATTGCTCTACCAGGGCTATGTTTATATGCAGTTGGAAAGCAAAAAAAAAAAGATGGGATTCCCTTGATTTTGCATTAAATATATTGCAGTGGCTTGAATTTAACTTGCAGTATCTCCTAGTTATGGCTTTAATATTGGAGATGGTTCTTTTGAAATCTCAAGGAATTTCTTATATTCTTTAAGAATGGTCTCATGACCACACAATTCTCAGAAAAAGCCACAGAAAAAGAAAAAAATAGGTAATATTTTACTTTTAAAATGTCCAAATTCTAATAACGGCTAGATAAATGCTCTGTAGAACGTTTTGTCTGAAAACAGATTTCAGATGAAAGTATATAAAAGTGGACAGTTTTTTATTCAAGAGTTTCCATTTTTATCATGATGCTTCAGGGTTTAAGATTTATTTAGTCTTTATGCCAGATGTACTTATAAAAATCTTTAGTTCTATTGTAACATCTTCATTTCCTCATGGTTTAATTTTAGCATTAATAATGTAGAGGAAAGTTGAAGTTTGATTTGGAAAGCATGGCTGAATGAAGTGTCAATTGCCCAAAGATTTAATAGAAAAAGGAACGTTGGGATCATTTGATGATATTAAATGTAGAATTGGTTTAATTAATTGTTTGAACAAAATTTAGAATGACTTACTTTAAAAATACAAGTTTAAATTATTCGATTCTGCACAGTACTTGTAATGCCATTACATTGGATATGTAATGTTTTGGGGGGTTTGCCTTTTGTATTCTTTCAAAATGATTGTATTTCTGTTTATGAAAAAAAAATTACAGTAAAAATGCAAAATGGAAAACAAAGTTCTACTTTATTTTTTAAAAATAGTATTTTGCATTAGCACATAAATTCTGTACAGACTTTGATTTACTCATTCAACAATAATTACTGAGTACCTACTATGTTCCTGTAAGTGTACCAGATAATGAGAGAATAGCTGAACACTTGGGTCCATGCAATACTTGAAAACACTGTGAGGATAGTCAGAGGATCTGAGTAAACTCTACTTTACTAAGTACTTTGTAAAACTCCAGGTTCATCTAGATTAGGCCACAGTTTTAATAACTTGTCTTAATTCTATTATTTCAAACATAACAATGATTGTGAGAATGCTACAGGACAGGACAGTGTTTCTTTCTGTACTGCATAAGGTCACTGGAAGTTGGGATCAACACGATGGCACCTAACAACATTATCTGATGTATGTCTGTATTATTTTCTCAAATATTTCATTATTCTGAAAGGCAGTTTATAAGGTTGCTTTATGCTTGTTATTGTTTGTTGGTTTTTCTGTGCAACATGAGGATGTTTGGTTGTACTTTATACTGGAAAAAATAGATACACTATGACAAAATGTCTATTGTGAGTATAGCAATTGTAAGTACAACATGTAAGGAAAGGACCTATATTAAGGTAAAGAGAAATTTCTGAGAGTTGGATTAGGGCACAGAATTAAAGAAAAAACATTACAATTTATTTGAAATACAAGTACTATGAGGAACTATATACATATCAGTGTGTACTCACCATGTAACACGTTTCACTATTTTCAACAGTGATCATATTTTATCAAGTGGTCTTAGTAGTGGTGGTTTGCTGTGGATTTGGTTCTGTTTCATAGCAACACTGTACAGGGTTTCAGAGGCTGTAAATCTTTACAAGGAGCAGAAAGCCTCCTCTTCTCCTGTGAAATAGCTGGTAGTTTTGAAATGCTGGTCTTAACGCTAGTAGCCAAACTTGTAACCATTATGTTACAAGAGTTCCTTATTTTATCAAATAACCATATTTAATTATAAACCAGCAATCTGTGGACAAGTTTCAAGTTGTGATGAAATGAGCTTTAAGAAGAGACTATATCAAGCATAGAACTTTTTGTTGAGATATTGCCGAAGCACTGTAACACAAGCCCTGAACTGCTAACAATGCAATTGGCAGTTCAAACCCACCAGGCACTTCGTTGAAATCCTGTAGAGGTTCACTATGAATTGTAACCAGTATATTGGCACTTAAGAACAACAACCTAGATACGGAAGAACTGACATAAAGCCATAAAGTTTATAAGGAATAGTTAAAATAGCAAAAGACACATGGGTTATGATGATTATATTCAGATATGTAGATGATGCATATGCTAGAGTTACAAGGAGACAAAATTTAATACCATTGTTATTTTTTTTTAAAGGAGACTAAAATATTCAAATTACTTACAATTATGTGATTTGTCACTTCAAATTATAGTAGATTCCAAGTCCTAAAAAACTAACCTTAGTTTAATGAGCATTATTTTGATGATATAAAGAGAACTCAAGCATTAAATGAGTAAATGAATTACGTTGTTGTTCTTATGTGCCGTGGAGTCCGTACTGACTCATAGCGACCCTATACAGGGTTTCCGAAGCTGTAAATCTTTACGGGAGCAGAAAGCCTCATCTTTCTCTCGTTGAGTGGCTGGTAGTTTCTAACTGCTGACCTTGCGGTTTGCAGCCTGATTCGTAACCACTACGCTACCAGAGCTCCTCAAATGAATTACAGTATCAGTAAAATCATAAAAATTTCATGAATAGCAGCAGAATAAGAAAAAACACTGGCAAACATCCAATGATAATTGGGACATAAAATGAATCAAGTATTAATCTCAGAAAATGGGAGGTCAAGAAATAAACCAACACATTATATTGAGCAAATCTGCTAGCAAAGAACCTCTTTAAAGTATTAACATCCATTAATAATCAGAACTTAGAATACATGAAGTATGAATCTAGGAAAGTTGGAAATTGTCAGAAATGAAATGGAAATGCATAAAGGGAATGCCATTGCAATTATCTTCAAAAAGAATATCCCAGAATCTATCTTGAAGTACAGTGCTGTCTGTAATAGAATAATACATATATATCTAGTGTGGTTCTGTCAGATAAGCATTCAAATATAAGTTCTGTTTGAACTGCAAGGTCAGTGGTTCAAGCTCACCAGCCACTCATCAGAAACAGAACTTGACAGCACTTAACAACAACATCAACCTACAAAAAACACAAATTAATATCACCATTATTCAAATTTATGCACCAACCACTAAAGCCTGTCACGATGAAATAGAAGAATTCAGCAAATTTCTTCAGTCATAAATTGATCAAATATGCAATCAAGATACATTGATGATTAAAAGATATTGGAATGAGAAACTTGGAAACAAAGAGGATGGATCAGAATTTGAAAAATACGGTCTTTGTGATAGACATTATGCTGGCAGCTGCATGATAGAGTTTTGTGAGACTAATGAGTTGCTCATTACATATACCTTCTTTCAACAAAATTAAATGGGACTATACACATGGACCTTACCAGATGGAATACACAGAAATCAAATTGACTACATCAATGAAAAGAGACAATCATCAGCCAAAATAAGGCCAGGTGCAAACTATGAAACAGACCACAATTGCTTATATACAGGTTCAGACTGGAGCTGAAGAAAATTAAAACAAGCCCACAAGAACCAAAATATGATCATGAATATATCCCATCTGAGTTTAGACACCCTCTCTAGAACTGATTTAATGCACTAGACACTAATGACCAAAGAGCAGAACAGTTGTAGGATCACATCAAGAACATCATACAGAGAGAAAAGGAAGGTCATTAAAAAGATAAGGAAGAGAGGGGGAGAGAAAGGAATAGCCAGAAATATCACCATAGAAAGCTTGTTAGTCCATCTTCTACCTAAAATGGGGCTACAACGTGCCCAGTGAAGGAGGCTTCCTGAGGAGCCTCTGCATTACATAAGACTATAGGTAGAATCCTGAACAGCATCCAAAATCTTCAGAGGTGGGAAATTTTCACTTGAAAGGATGGGCAGACCAGTCTGGAGCAGGTAAAAGAACAGAAGATACTTCTTGAAAGAAAGACTGGCAGGAAAAATACAAAACAATATAGGTAGACTGACTGAGTACTACAAGAATAAGCGAGTTGCTCGCCCGGGAGACATCAAGGCAAGTGGTTGGGTCCCCTCAGAGTAAACCCCCTTCCAAGACTAAGACTCAATGGGAATACATGCCGTGATTGGTGACCACGTTCATTACCAATAATGCGAAGTGAGGGAAAAACAGCAATGAAGCAGCGAGCTAAGCCCTACAACGTTCAATAGACTTCTGTGAACCTGGGTGAAGACCTGGTTGGCCAGCAGTGTGGCAAGACCTGGGAACTCTTGGGCCCAGAGTCA
>NW_006408542.1:27895195-27896274 GCF_000296735.1 Chrysochloris asiatica | reverse complement strand
ACAACAACAACAACAACAGGCTTGGTATGTGTGCCTATTTATTTATTTTTGGTCTAAGAATCTCACTAGTGGTAAAATTTCCCAGGGTAGGAATTTTATGGGATTACTTCTGCAGTCTCACATTTCAGCCATGAAACCAGAGATGTGTAGAATTTAGGATTTGTCATATGGAAGTTGCCGACACGACACTCCATTTACATGTTACAAGTGATCTGCATACCAAGCTTATTAGGAAATACCACCAGAGAAGAAACAACAGTGGCCTCAGGCCAACACATGTAGGTCATGTACTATTATGCACCCTTTGTTCCTGCCTCCTTGTAAACTTACGCACTCTTGTCTGTTAATACTACAGCTGTCATTGTGTGACTGTGGCATATATATTATCACATATATTGCTTTAATATGGGTATTTTTTCTTAAGTTTTTAAAATAATTGTGTTGTGCGCAATATTTGTCCTTTTATGACTGACTAATTTCACTCAGCATAATGTATTCTGTGTTCATCCATGTTATACAGTGGTTTGCAGCTCCACTGCTGTTCTTCAAGGTAGCATGGTATTCCATTGCGTGTATGTACCAAAGTTTGTTTATTCATTCTTCCATTGATAGGTGCTTAGACTGTCTCCATCTTTTTACTATTGTGAATAGTGCTGTGATAAATATTGGGGTGCATATATGTACTCCTGCTCTGGCTTGTATTCCTTGTGGATATATATAAAGTGGAAGAATTGCTGGATCATAAAGTATTTCTGTTTCCATCTTTCTGAGGAAGTGCCATACCGTTTTCCAGAGTGATTGAACTATTTTAAATTCCCACCAGCATTGGAGGAGGGTCCCAATCTCTCCACACCCCCACCAGCACTTATTGTCGTCTACCTTTTTGAACTTTACTGTTATTACTGGTGTGAGATGATATCTCGTTGTTGTTTTGATTTGTTCATAGCTAATGATCATGAACATTTCTTCATGTATTTGTTGGCTGCCCAGATTTCTTCCTTGGTGAAGTGTCTGTTCATGTCCTGTGCCCATGTTTTAATAGGTTATTTGTGTTTTTCTTGTAGAGGCGTAGTTTCCTA
>NW_006408542.1:27889793-27895095 GCF_000296735.1 Chrysochloris asiatica | reverse complement strand
GAGGGGAGTGATTAACTTTTCAGTCTAGGAGCGGAGGTCCCTAGGACCATCAAGGGAGAAGAGCAGAGAGCGGGACTCTACCCAGAGAAGCAGTGATGCCTCCGATGGAGGCAGAGATGATGACGTGGAGAGATGGAGCAGCTGGGGACTTTAGACCCAGAGAGGGAGAGGGGCTGTGAGCTGATGACCAGGGTGCAGGCTTGTAGTGTATACCCTTTGGCTGGTTGATGATGCATGGAGGGGATTGTAACCATGGCAATGAAACGATATATGATAGGATGAATGTAAAACTAATATTCTCCCATGTAAACGATCACATAATTCACAATAAAACATTAAAAAGCAAAAAGATAAGGAAGAAAGAAAAGACAAAAACTATCATCAGAAGACACTCTGAAACTTGTTCTTGAACATAGAGATGGTAAAGCAAATACAATAAATGAGAAAGTAAAAGAGTTGAACAGAAAATTTCAAAGGATAGCTTGAGAGGCAAAGTCAAGTACTAAAACGAAATGTTTAAAAATACAGAGGTTATAAACCAAAAAAGAACACACTTAGCACTTCTCAAACTGAAAGAACTAAATAAAAAATTAAAGCTTGGACTTGAAATATTGGAGAATTCTATGGTCAAACATTGAACAATAGAAAGCATCAAAAAAAAAAAAAAAAAAAAAAGAGAAGGAACACACAGAGTCTCTGTAGCAAAAAGAAATGGTTGATATTTAGCCATTTCTGAAGATAACATATGATCAAAAACCAATGGTACTTATGGAAGAAGTCCAAGCTGCACTGAAGGTGCTTAAAAAATCAAGGCAATAGGCACTAACTGAATACAAATTGAAATCTTTCAACAAACTGATGGAGTGCTGGAGATGCTCATTCATATATGCCAAGCAATTTTGAAGGCACTTAAATGGCTAAATAGCTGCTACTCAGAAATCCTATAAAGGAGCATTATGAGTTCGAACCAACTCAATGGCACTTAACAACAAAAATAGCAACAACCTGGCCAACTGGAAGAGATCTTTATTTATACTCAATCTAGAGAAAGGTTACCCAATGGAATGAGGAAATTATAAAACAGTATCATTATTATCACATGCAAGTCAATTTTTTCCAAAGATAATTAAAAACTGGTTACAGCCACAGGGAACTGCCCAAAAGCTCAATATGGATTCAGAAGATGATGTGGAAGCAGGGATATCACTGCTGAGATTAGATAGATCTTGGTTAAAAGCAGCAAATACCAGAAAGAAGTTTACTTGTGGTTTATTAACTATGCGAAGGCTTTGACTCTTTGGATCATGAAAACCTATGAACAATATTGTGAAGAATGGGAATTCTAGAACACTTAATTGTCCTGATGAAAAACCTATAAATAGATCCGGAGCAGTGATTTGAATAGAACAAGAGGATGTTGAATGATTTCAAATCAGGAAAGGTGTTCTCCAGAGTTATATCCTCTCATCATCCTTACACAATGTGTATGGTTAGCAAATAATCTGAGAAGGTGGATCATATGAAGAATGTGGTGTCAGGATTGGAGGAAGATTCATTAACATCCCACAACAAGCAAATGATACAATCTTGCTTGCTGGAAGGAGAGGACTTAAAATACTTAGTGATTAACATCAAAGACTACAGCCTTTTAGTATGGATTGTACCTCAATATAAAGAAAACAAAAATACTCACATCTGGACCAATAAAAACATAAGTGCTCAAAAAATTGAAGATGTCAAAAATGTGTTTTTCATCTACAGTCGGTACTCATGAAAGCAGCAGTCAATGCAAATGATGTATTGCATTAGGCAAATAGGACCTCTTCATAGTTTTCAAGAGCAAAGAAAAGTGTTCAAGAGTAAAGATATCAGTTTGAGGATTTAGTTGTGCCTAAACACTGGTATCTTCAATAGTCTTATATGCATGTGAAAGTTGGACAATGAATAAGGAAGATCGTATGAGAATTGATGCCTTTGACTTATGGTATTGGAGAAGGACATTTAAATACCATGGACTGCCAGAAGAACAAACAAGTATGTCTTGGAAGAATGTAGTAGAATTCTCCTTAGAAGCCAGGTTGTGGGGACTTGGCTCTCATACTTCCGACATGTTATCAGGAGAGACCAATCCCTGGGGAAGGACATCATACTTGATAAAGTAGAGGTCAGCAAAAAACAGGAAGACTCCCCAGTGAGATAATTGACACAGTGGCAGAAACAATGGGCTCAAATGTAGCATCAATTGTGAGGGGGCCACATAACCATGCAGGGTTTCTTTTCTTATTTTTTTTTTTCTTGTTGTGCATAGGGTTGCCATGATAACACCTAACAATAACAAGACCCAGTAAAATTCGTCTTAACGATGAAATCCTATGGTGATTGAGACCTTGCAGTGCTGTGGGTTAACGTGCTGGATTGCACATTAGTTGAGGAATTGAAGACCAAGTGATACAATAAATAAATGAATAAATGAATGGATGAATGAATTAATTAATACCCATTTTAAAGGGATAAGCAAAGACAAGAAACCCATAAGATAAATCAAGGGCAACATATTGAAGCAAAATCAGGAAAATGTAGAATTCCAAAAGTCAAGAGGACAGTTCCAAGGTACAAGAGATTTTTAAAAAGAAAGCATCAAATGTCTTAAATAATAGAATGAGGAGATTGTTTCCCTTGCATTTTTGTTTTTCATTTCACAGAAACTAAATTCTTACTGTCTGCAAAGATCTGTGAACTCTAGAGATTTAATTATATCTAGACATATAGTATCTCCTGCCTTAAGCCTTTATTTTTTCTTGCCATTGAATGTTAATATAATTACTTTTGTAATTGTTGAGAATATACACAACAGAACATGCACCAACTCAATAATTTCTATATAGCTAATTTGCTGATACATATTACATTCTTCAAGTTGTGTAACCATTCATATCCTCATTTTCCAAAGTGTTCCTCCTTAATTAGCCAAAAACTAACTGCCCACTAAATTTCCTTTCTAATATTTCAAGTTGTTTTCAATTTGATTCCATATAGATAGTTCTTTAAAGAAATTAAGTAGAGCTCCTTTACCAGTTAAGTAAACTGTTGTTTCATTTAAAGATTACTTCAGGGATTTTTTTCAGTGTAAAGTTTATGATTAACTCAGGACAGTAAATCTGGTGATTCATCCAGCTTCACTACCTCCAGAAATCTGGATTCCATGAGAATTTAATATTATGTTCTGTGTTTTCTCTCTTTGCATCTTGGTTCTTCTATAGAATAGTTTATCAAAATGTTCAGTAATGATAACCGGGCACCATTCAGTTCTTCTGATCTCTTGACAAAGGAGGCAGCTGCTTATTGAGGCAATTAGTCACACATTATTCCATTTATTCCAGACTTCCCTTTCTCTGTGCTTTCTGGTGAATAGAGACCAACTGTACCTTGGATAGTTGCTTGAAAGAGCTTTTTGTTTAGTCAGAAAAAATATATACATTATAGAACTAATTGTGGTTGTTTTATTAAGTGCTATGGAATGAGTCCTGACTCATGACAACCTTACAGAGGGTTTCCAAGGAGCAACTGGTGAGTTTGAACCACTGACCTTGTGTTTAGCAGTCAAGTGCTTATTCCATATTTAACCATAATAGTAGCATATGATAAAATGTAGACACTAAAGTTGTTAAGGGAACATATTAGATGTTATGAAGCAACATATTATTTAACCCAATCCAGTTCTTAAATTTTAACACTTCATTGAACATATAAAAATTCAATCAATCTTTGAGTTATGAAAGCAAACTCAATAGGCAAAATAAAATGTAGGAGAGAGTTTATTAGGGACTACTAAAGAACCAGAGTGCTTAGAATAAAAAAAAGAAAAGAAAAATGAAGTAACATAAAAACAGTGGAACAATGAGTGGAATGATTTGAGATGAACTAGAAGTATTCTGTATTTTAGCTCTACTCTAAAGAAAGGTCATGCTTAAATAAGAGACTGAAGAAATCCCATCTGTATTAACAGGGATGGTTCTGGATATTGTTTGTGGAATAGATCAGGCATGGGAGGTGACAGTGTGGAAAGAGTGGATGCAGAAAGACCAGTTAAGATAGGATTATAGTATTCTGGGCAAGTGATTGTGGTAGTTTGGTCAAGAGTAGTAGCAGTAAAAATGGAATGAATGTACCAGATTTGAGAAATTGAAAAGAAAAAAAAAAAGATACAAGAAAATAAATAATAGTTTGTGGAAAGAAAACTGTTAGAAAGGCATCTCAATTCTCTCTGTCTTTCGAAAAGCTAGAAACAAAGCTTTTGGAAAGGCAGAGAGAATTGAGATGCCTACCTCTGAAATTTATAGACAAGAAAAATGGGTAGGTGGATAGTTGTTTTATGAAAGTATTGTTAACTTTACAAAGTACATAGATTTTCTTTTCTGGAAGCTACTCTTTTACTATGTTTGAAAGCAGAGAGTTTACAAACATTACTATGTGCACTATTAGGGCAAAATGAGGCACACCTGCTGCCTTATTCTCTATTACTACGTTCGGTCACCAGAAGCTTGGAGGGCAGTGTATGACCTATTGAAACCCTGGCACTATTTCATATTATACTTGAATTATCACTATAGGACTTCTACTCAAATACCTACTTGAAAATGCTCTGGCTTTTGAGTACCAACCTGATTATATCTATAAATGACATAATTCCAGAGCTAGTGTTTAGAAAAGAAATTGAACACATATTTGAAAAAGGTTAGTGCAAAAAGGGGAGTATTAGCGTGATGCTGTAGAATAAGTCCTGAACTGCTAAGCTCAAGGGCTGTGATGGATTCAAATCCACCAGCCAGCCGCTACACAACTGAGTCAGACCCACCTCAGAAACACTTAACAACAACAGTGCAAAGAGCTCAGAAGCAGAGTGTTTATGGGAGAAATGTAAATAACAGGGCTAATAATGCATAAGGTATCATCAGTTGCACAAACTACATTTTAAGGAGTAGATTTCTGTGACCAAGTCTAACAGATAAAATTATATTAGATGTGATTATCCCCTAACCTCGAGAACCTCTGGCAGCGTAGTGGTTGCGAGTCGGGCTGCACTAGACTGTAAAGTCGCTTTGAACCATAAGCTTGGTGGTTCAAGCTCACTAGTCTCTCCTCGGAAACCCTATAGAGGGTCGCTATGGGTTGGAACTGACTCGATGGCATTTCATAACAACAATACCCTAACCTGTGCTCTACCATCCCCTACCTCCCATACCTGGTAACCAACAAAGATATATATAATATAATATAGGATATATATATATGCTCTGGTAGC
>NW_006408542.1:27879632-27885728 GCF_000296735.1 Chrysochloris asiatica | reverse complement strand
TTTTTCCCATTCTGTGGCCTCCCTTTTTACTCTTTTGGTGAAATCTTTTGATACACATAAGTTTCTAATTTTTAGAATTCTAAATTTCCATAAAATTGGGAATCATTTTTACCATCTCTTTAAAAAAATATCATTCGAATCTGGATTGGGATTGGATTATATCTACAGATTGCTTTGGATAGTATTGACATTTTCACAATGTTAAGTCTTCCTATCCAGGAACATGGTATTCTCTTCCATTTTTGTAAATCTCTTTTGGTTTCTTATAGTTGTGTTTGTAGTTTTCTTTGTATCCATCTTTTGTTTCTCTGGTTAGATCAATTCCTAAATATTTCATCCTTTGGGCAGCTGTTGTAAATGGCATTGCTTTTCTAATTTCTTTTTCAGCACTGTTGTTATCTAGTATAGAGGAATCCGACTGATTTTTGTATAGTGTACTTGTATCCTGCCACTTTCCTGAATCTTCCAATGAGTTCTAGTAGTTCTTTTGCTGTCTTCCACTATTAGTGTAGATTTATTTCTTCAATTCTATTAGGGTTTGCGTTATAGATTTTGGGGCTCTTTCATTGGGAGTGTAGATATTTATTACAGTTATGTCTTATTTAATTTCCCCTTTAAGAATGAGATAATGTCCTTCTTTTTTATCTTTTATACTAATTTTGTCTTAAAGTTTGAAAAGTAATATATTAAAATCTCCCACTATTATTTTCCATAGTTTCTTCTCAATTTGTTTCCTGTGTATTCTATCTGTTGAAGACCATGTGTTAGGCCACAATTTGTGTTGTTATAAAAGGGTATTTGCATGGATAAGTAATTTTGTTGTTGTTGTTATGTGCCATCGACTCAGTACCGACTCATAGTGACCCTATGCACAGCAGAACGAAACACTGCCTGATCCTGGATAAATCATTAGTCTTGTAAAATTCTATTATGTGATTTCCAGTATCATTTCTGTCACCATAGTAATCCTTCCTCTTTGTGACTTTTGCGTTTAAATTATCAGTAATATCAATGAATTTTAATTCATGCTTGATCAATTTCATACTGAAGAATGTTGTAGAATTCTTCAATTTCATCATCAGTGACTTTAGTTATTCCACTGTAAACTTTGAATAATAGTGTTATTAACTTTTCTTCCTGTAAGCATTTGGAAAATATCCTATTATAGACAGCATTATCCTTCAGTATAGACCTTGAAATACTCTTTATGATGATGAATGTAACTCCATTCCTTTTCAATTTGTCATTCTCAGAATAGTGAACAATATGATTATCCAATTCAAAATTACCTATACATTTCAGCTCATTAATGCCGAGGATACTATTCTTTATGTATTCCATTTCATTTTTGTCATCTTCCAGTTTTGCTGGACTCATACTTCGTGAATTCCATGTGGTGATTATTAATGGATATGTGCAGCTCTTTCTTCTAACTTTTAGTTTTGCCTTATCAGCAAATGAACTTCGTAAAAAACAGCGCTTCATCAACTTTGTTTAAGTTAACTCTTCTTGAAGAGGTATATCTTTCCCTGTTATATTTTGAGTGCCTTCCAAACTGAGTTTCTCATCTTCTGGCATTATATCAGACAATGTTCTACTACTATTCACAAGGTTTTCAATGGTTAACCCTTCAGAAGTTGTTTGTCTCTCCTCTTTCCTAGTATGTCATGGTCTGGAAGCACCACTGAAATTGGTTCACTATAGGTGACTTAGCTGGTATCTAAAGGATCAGTGGCATAGTTTCCAGCACCACAGCAACACTCAAACCACCATCGTATGATAAACTGACAGACAGGTGAGGTTTTATGTAGTATTAAAAAGTATACATTGCTTAATTATAACATTGATAATTTTTTTAACTCTTTCCCCAAACTTTTTTTCTTATATGTCATATAATAAATGTTCCATTGGAGACTAATTTGTGAATTAAATATCTGTGTTGTTCATATTTCTGTGTTGTTCATAGAATTAACTGTAAAATGTTTAGTAGGATATTAGTTGGTTTGGTTGGTATATGGTATGGAATTGATTCCGACTTATACCAACGCTGTATAGGAGTTTCTGAGGCTGTAAATCTTTACAGATCAGAAAGCCTTATTTTTCTCCCATGGAACAGCTGGTTGTTTTGAACTGCTAACCTCAAAGTTAGTAGCCCAAGTTATAATCATTATACTGCCAGAACTCCTTAATAGGCTATTAAACCTTTTGAAATACAATAGAATCATGAAGATAATATTAACCACAATAGTAGCAGTAACTTCTCATTTATCTCATCTAATATTCACAAAAAAACTGAGATTATTCTCAGAATGGCATAAATTGATTTGAAGAAAAGGGAAGCATGATGCTCAAATGTAGATTGTTAATGTTTCAGTATGATAGCTATATCTATATACAAATGCAGGAGTCCTGGTGTGGCATTGTTGGGTAAGCCTTGGATCACTAAACACAACCATGGCAGCTCTCAAGCTGCTCTCAAAAACCCTATGATGTTGCTAAGTGCTGTTGATCACTTCTCGACACACAGTGACCCTATATAGGGTTTCTGAGAAGTGGCTGGTAGGTAAGAACTTTGGACCTTCTGCTTCACAGTCCAGTGCTGATCCTACAGCATCACACCAGGAGTCCCAGAAACCCTATACGGAGTTGCTGTAAGTCTGAACCAGCTTGCAGATACAACAATAACATATAGTAAGTCTGTAGTCACTTTTTTCTAATATACAGACTTCTCAGTTCTTCCTATTCCTGTTTTACCACAAACATGCACATATAGCTACCAATTTATCAGTGACTGGGAATAATTTAATAAGATTTCATTGCAAAATATAAATTAATCTAGTTCAAGAAATAGCTTTTTTTTCAGCTTCCTTCTCTTTTCACCATTCAAATGAATAACTGAATCTCAGTTTTTAATACTCTAATGTCCTTTTTGAAATGTAAGCAGCTCAAACCCACTATTGCTCCTCAGAAATCCTATACAGAGTTGCTATGAGTTGGAGCCAACTCATTGGCACTTAACAACACCAAAACAATGTCCTTGTAAGTGGGATGAGGTTCATTTCCACTCCAAGGCTTTTCTACCATTGAAGTTTAAAGTTCAGAGCAGATTTTCTAAATAACTTCAAAATACAATGGTTTTAAAGCCACTTTGTTTTAAAGACATTTTGCTTGGTTTGTTTGTGTAGACAAAGGGGTGGAAATTATGATATCTATATTTTGAAATTTCATGAATACTCTGATGGGCTTAAATTTTACATTTGTTGTTGTTGTTGTTATGTGCCGTCGAATCGGTTCCGACCCATAGCGACCCTGTACAGGATTTCCGAGGCTGTAAACCTTTACAGGAGCAGAAAGCCTCAGCTTTCTCCTGTGGAGCAGCTGGTAGTTTTGAACTGCTGATCTTAAGGTTCGCAGCCCGATTCATAACCACTACGCTACCAGAGCTCCTTTAGGCTATGCTAAAATTTTTGTCATGAAAATGCAAGCTATCCCCCTTATAACCTTAGTTAATGTGGGAGAAGTAAAAAATGAAGAAGAAGAAGGAGGAAGAGAAGGAGGAGAAAGGCAAGAAGAACAGGAGAGGCAGTGGAAGAGGGAAAGGTAGAAGATGAACAGGGAAAAAATAAGAAATAGTAATGGAGTAATATCCCAGTAGTTTTGTCACAAACTCTAGCTCCACACCACCACCACCCTTATATGTGACTGCATCCTTTGTTAGGGAACTTAGAAATATATACATAAATACAGTGATGTCAAAATTAACTGGGAGCAATTGGCTGCTTTTTCTGGCTTAGTGTGAGATAAGCTGTATATATATCCTTTGAGCTTCCCAGTTTCTGGTTATGCACCACATCAAAATATATCCTAGAAGCTATGGAATTGACATTGTTATCAGGAACCTTGACAGATTAACTTGAATCAGCAGTGTGACTCATGATAGCATAAGATGGTCAGATACAATGAGTTAGCTTGAACTCTGGTATAAATGGGCAGAATTGCTAAAAGGAACATTTGACTAGAAGAGCCCTAATATAGGTGCAAATATCATTGAATATAACTAGTTTCTCGCTAAGTATCTCTGGTCAAATCTATACACTCAGAAGTGAAAACCATCAAGACACTCAAAAGGGAAAACAAGACCTCAGATGCCAACACACCACCATAGAGTGAATACATCTAAGGTCCCACCATTCTGGTCCTTCATATGGCTAGGTGAGTCTCAGTTCCACCATCAATGACGTTACCTTTGAGAGGAACAGAGAAAGGAAGAGGAAGCTTGAATGATCTAGTAATCCAAAAGACACATTTATTTCAGTTATTGAATCAGACTAGTTTATCATCTTAGACTCAATTTACTATTGTTGGCTTTTGGTTTGTTTGCTTACATGTTTTTCTCCACTATTCAAATTCCTTTAACTTTTATGTCTTCTATACTTAAGTTACTTCGACATGGACTTTAAATCTATGACAACTCTTGGTAGTGCAAATGTTTAAAGCACTCAGGTCCTAAATGAAATGTTAGAAGTTCAACTCCACATAGAAACACTTTGAAAGAAAGAAAGGATTGGCTATCTACTTCTAAACATCAGTCTTTGAAAATTCTATAGAGAACATATCTGCTCTGAAACACATGTGGTTTCCATGAATCAACAACTCTACTGCAACTTTTACTGCGGTTGTCAATTCCCTGGCCAACTCATCCTCCTACTCTCCCTAGTGACTATGTTCTATCTTATGCATCTCCAGCAATCTCTGTGTTCTCCTACTAGTACACAATGTTTTGCCTTCATTTAAGCTGAAGCAATGAGCACAATCAAAAAAGAGTATTGTATTTGTGCCTTAACTGGTAACATTGTTTTCATGTTTGCCTCCCTATCTGGAAGTCTATTTTGTCAACAGTAATCAGAGTGCTGTTTAGAACAAATAGATTAGGTTATACCACTAATGCGATGGACTAAAAGTCAATTTGAACCACAACATACATGGTTCAAGCTCACCAGTTGTTCCTTTGAGATGCTACACGGGGCATCTATGGGTTGGAACCAACTTGACGGCACTTAACAACAACAACAAGTGCCTTTTAGTATACATTCAACATATTATATATTCCAAATTCTTCCCAATATTTTTATAAGGCCATACATGATTTTGTCCCAGAAAATTTACCCAACCCAATCTTCTATTTCTTTCCCCACTCCTTTTATATCTTTGGCAGTTTGTCCTTTTAATTCTTCAGAACAAGAATTTTTCATTTCAGAGTCTTGAAACTTAGGTTGATTCTAAAATATTTATCCTAGTGAATGGGTTCACAGTTCATTTCTCTAGAGAAGCCTTCCCTGACACTAATTTAAAATCAGCTCATCCCCACTGCTTTCTACTTCCTCTGCACTTTCATTTTCTTTTTAGAACTTACTAAATAAGTTCTAGAAAGCAAAAAGAGAGAATGCCAGAAAGATGTTTACCTGTGCTTTATTGAACAGGCAAAATTTGGGTTTTTTTTTATTGTGTGGATCATGACAGGCTATGGATAACATTGCAGAGAATGAGTATTCCGGAACACTGAATTGTGCTCATGAAGAACCTGCACATAGACCACGAGGAAGTCATTAGAAAAGAACAAGGGCAAGGGGACGTTGAATGGTTTTAAATTAGGAAAGATGTGTGCCCGAATTGTTTTATTTAACCATACTTATTCAATCTTTATACTGAGCAATAATCCAAGAAAGTGGATTATATGAAGAAGGACATGGCAACAGGATAGGAACAAGACTCATTAACAACCTGTGATATGCAGCTAATACAACCTAACTTGCTGAAAATGAAGAGGACTTAAAATACTGATGAAGATCAAAGACCACAACTTTTGGGAAAGGTTGCACCTCAACATAAAGAAAACAAAAACCAACCCCCTTCCAAGACTAAGACTCAATGGGAATACACACTGTGATTGGTGAACACGCTCAACACCAATAAGGGGAAGTGAGGGAAAAACAGTAATGAAGTGGTGAGCTAAGCCCTACAACGTTCAATAGACTTCTGTGAACCCGGGTGAAGACCTGGTTGGCCAGCAGTGTGGCAAGACCTGGGGACTCTTGG
>NW_006408542.1:27872525-27878975 GCF_000296735.1 Chrysochloris asiatica | reverse complement strand
TGGAGCGATGGAGCAGCTGGAGACTTTAGATCCAGAGAGGGAAAGCGACTGTGTGCTGAAGAACTGGGGGGTACGGGGGAAGGATTGCATGGAGGGGATTGTAACCATGGCAATGAGACAATATACAATAGAATGAATGTAAAACTAATGTTCTCCCATGTAAACTATCACATAATTCACAGTAAAACATTTAAGAAAAAAAAATTATAGCATGGATGGATGTGGAGGACACAATGCTAAATGAAATAAGCTAATAAAAAAGGACAAAAAAACCCATAACCACTAACACAATAAATAACATCAAAATAAAAAGAGAAGAGCTAGAAGTTGTCAAAGACTTCATTTTGCTCTGAATTACAATCAACACTCATGGAAGCAACAGTTAGTACATCAAATGATGTATTACATTAGGCAAATTTGCTTCAAAATACCTCTCTAAAGTATTCAAGAGCAAAGATATCAATTTGAGGACTAAGGTACATCTGACCCAAGTCATGGAATTTCCAATAGCCTCACATGCATTTGAATGTTGGACAATGAATAAAGAAGACCAGAAAAGAATAGATGCATTTGAGTTATGGTGTTGGAGAGAATATTTAAAGTATCTTGGACAGCCAAAGCAGTAAACAAATCTATACTAAAAGAAGTAAAACCATAATGTTTTAGAAATCAAGATGGCCAGACTTCATCTCACATACTTTGAACATATTATCAGGAGGGACCAGTACTTGGAGAAGATACCACGCTTGGTAAAGTGAAGGATTGGAAAAAGAGAGAACATGATGGATTGGCATAGTGGCAATAGCAATGGACTCAAGCATAGCAGCGATGGTGAGATTGGTACAGGAATGGACAGTGTTTCATTCTGTTGTCTTTTTCTTTGTTGTAAAGACAAAGAATCTGCCATATCAGAATCAGTTATTTTGTAATTATTTCACATTGCTCAAATTTAACTGGAACAATATTAATCTATTCCCAGTAATAAAATACATATGTACACACATATGTTACAAAAAAAACAAAACACTACCCTCAGTTGACTGGTTAGTTATATCATAATTGTAGCTTCTTTGCAAAGGAATTGTTTACAGGAATAAAAGAAATTCCAAAAAATTTTTCACCTGTAACATTGACCTAGCCAGGCACAGTGGCTACTTTTAGAAATTTAACTGTGTAATGGATAAAGTTTTCCACAAAGATAATCTGAGTGCAAACCTCTTGGATTGCTATTGATTTCAAATAAACCTACTGGAATCAAGATTTTTTTTTGACAGAATTTTGGCATGTCAGCTTCCTGCAGAAGTTAGATGTTGATAAAATAATGAGAAATAGGACCGAGGCATCATAATAATATTCAAAGCTGGTAAGAGGTCTGATCTAAGGTCACTAAATTCAGGTGGGGTTCTAGGTGGGTCTCTTGTTGCACTTACTAAGATGATGAAAAATTGAACTTAGCAGTTAGGTGCCTTTCTACCTTCTGAACAATGATAGCTCAACTCAGTTCTTGATACCAAAAAAGAAAAATAGTTAGGAAATATCTTTGATACAAGTACTTCAAGTCTGAATATGGTTTCAATACCAAACTATTGTGGGTTTTTTTTTTTTTGGGGGGGGGGACACACAAAAAACACTGTGTTCTGAATAACTGCAATTTTACTGTGCCTTCAGTACTCAGCATCTGCAAATAAATTGTAGAACTTTATGTTTTACTTTAAGTGTCATTATTTTGCCCAATTTGATGCACATTCACTGCAACTCTAACAGTCTATACGATTTCTGTTCATGGATTAATGAGAGCTTTTCATTTTGCCTGAGAGAATATTGTTAGCTTTCAAAACTTGTTTTAAAAAGCAAAAGAAAATGGTAACATCTTTCAAATGCATATATGAATCACATCATTTTCAATTGTAACTTCAAAATTGATGCCAGATATGATCTGATTTCAGCTTAGCATACATAGTTAGTTCTGACCAGTGAATATTTTAGGAGGTCATAGGTATGGTGTTAATTATGTTTATTGTTTACACCTGTGGGAAAGAAGCCAGCCCCTCTGGAACTAATATGAAAATTAAATGTTAAATATAGACTGCCTTGAGAGGGATTCTTCAGTTATGCCTGCCGTCTTTTGCCTAAGACTGTTCCACATTCAGCTCTATTCATTTTCATGCAGATTGCCATGTATTTTATGAGTCAGATTAAAAAAAAGAATGTTTTTTGAAACTCTGCAGCTGCCAGTCTGCATAAAAAAGTCAGTAGGGAGGAGAAGAAACTGCTGTCTTGTTAACTATGGAAATACAAGGCTATTGAAAACCAGAATGATGTCATTCCTTGGTCACACAAGTTGGATAATATCTTGGAGGGGAAGCAAAGGCTATCATTGCTTTTCGCAATGTTGCTTTATTTGTAAATGGCTTTTCAGTTTTCCTGCTGGTTTTCATTTAGAAAGGACATATCTTTTCCTTGAGAATCAGTAGAGTGTAGAAGTTTAGAGTATGGCTTTTGAATTTGGATATTTTGCGTTCACATCCCACTTGCTGCACACCGTCTATGTGATCGTATGTGGTTAGCTCAATTCCTCTGGATCTCAATTCCCTCGACTATAAAATGATGAAGATATGAAGATTAAATTAAATTAGCAAATACCTTGAAGCAAATTATGTTGTTAGGTGTCATCGAGTAAGTTCGGATTCATAGAGATAGAACAAAACATTGCCTGATACTCTGCCATGCTCAGAATTGTAATCTTTGAGCCCATTGTTGCAGCCATTGTGTCAATATATCTTACTGGGGATTTTCCTCTTTTCCACTGACCTTCTACTGACAGAGGTTGTGGAGAAGCCAGAGAGGCCTATTTGGAAAAAGAGACTTCCAGTCCCTCTACCTGACTCTTCTCAGCCAGCTGCTCCTGCCTCCTGTGTACTGCCTATTTGCCTAGCACTCACCTAGCGGCCCAGTTCCTCTATCTGATCTAGTAAACATAATCCACAGGTGGTATACAGGCCTTTCTACCTCTTACAAACTTTGCTATCCTCCTCCTCTCACCTCAGTTCCTTGTTATTGTACAAAATTGTCAGATAGTAGATTGTTTTCTATTGTCATAAGTGTGAAATGTTAGATAATGAGATAGTCAATAACTGAGGAATAGGTTATCAATTCTTAGTTCATCTCGTCATGCCATCATCACTACTATTGTGATTTCCAATTCAGTTCTACTTTTCTGAAGACCAGCTGATTTCCTCCACATTCCACTCAAATAAAGAAAGATTAGACTGTACTTCTTAGAACAGCATCAGTCACTACACACAATGAACTGCCATAGAACATTATTATGGCCAAATAGAATGTCTGCATGGAGTTCCAAATCCATGATTATTTTATTACTGCTATTTAGACATTTGTAAACCAAGATCACAGGGAGGGTAATCTAATCACATACTTACAAGATCCTGCTGCAGGGTTACTGTTGAAGTAGAGTTGGTCATGTCCTAAAATAGAATTAGCAGCAATCTGCAATTTCCTAAATGTTATTTGCTTTTCTCTCTGCATTACATTGTTATCTACTTTAGTTAGAATATAGAAGCTTTAGAAAACTCACAATAATCATTTATTGAAAAATAAGTTTTGTCTCATAATATTCTTTTAGACTAACCTTCTGATTTTTCCATATTAAAGTTTCTCTATCTACCTTATTTTTAACACCTTCTGAATTAATGTAGCAAACATTCATTGAGCAGTGATGTATTTATAAAACACTATCATAGGAGCTCTGGTAGTATAGTGGTTATGAGTCGGGCTGCTATCTGCAAGGTCAGCAGTTTGAAACTACCAACTGTTCCACTGGAGAAAGATGAGGCTTTCTGCTCTCATAAAGATTTAAAGCCTTGGAAACCCTGTACAAGGTCGCTATGAGTCGGAACTGACTGTGAGGCCTATAACCATCATCATAGGCATTAAAAAGACAATACATATAACAAATAATCCAAAAATCAAATATTGATTAACTAGTTTCATTTGGCATTATAATACTTTTTCTTATATATAAAATTGGCACTTTGAAATCTGAGCTGAAATTGAATCACTTAATAGCTACACTCAATTCTCTGAAAGACTATCCAAACAAAACTCCAAGTCTGTATAATGTGACAATTTACTATCTCAGGCATTTTTATATTAATTGCAAATCACTTTAATTAAATTTTATAGGCTCAAGAGTTTTCAGGTCTGTTAAATAAACTATTCACTTGAAGTGTTTTCCAAACTTTGTTTATATTTTGATACAATAGTAAACCCTCATTGAACCCCAATTAATATAATCACTGCATTCTTCACATGGAAAGTAAAAAACAGGTTGCTTATTAGTCTAATTTCTGCTGATGTAACTACGTATGTATAATAGAGATAACATAGATGATAGAACCCAATGTTTTTTTTTTTTTTTTCTTTTTTAATTGAATTTATAAAAAATTTTTTTTGGGAGAGAGAGGAAAAAAACCCTTTTTTTTTTTTTTGCAAATTAAATATCATTGGTCTTCCACTAATAACAAAAGAAACTGACAGTGTAAAATGTAATGCCTTGCCCAGGCAAAATTTGATATTACATTTTTCTAATTATTCTTTACTGCCTAATTTAGAGATTTTTTAGCAGTATAATGTTATAATCAATATAAAATTATTGATACTCTTAAATTTGTTAGTGACATATTAGTTGGTCTCAGAAGCCTATTCTATTGCATTAACAAGTTTCAAAGCAACTAATAGTATCCTAATTCCCCATCAATAGAGAAATGATTATTTAAATATATGGTCTATATTAGAATAAACTAAAATTATACAATTAACAAATCACATTTGTACACCAACATAAATAAGTTTCATAAATGTGAGTATAATATCATAAATATACTTTTGAGCAAAAGAAGTCAGACAATTTTTCTCACTCCATTTATAAGCATACAGAAAAAATGATGCCTAACATTTCATTCTTTTGTGCATGTGAGTCAGTACTGACTAGACAGCACCTAACAACAACAACAACAATAATATATAATTGTTTAGTTGATATTGGTCAAGATAGTGGTTGTTATTGAAAGGTAGGTAAATAATAAGTTGTTGCTGTTGTTGTTAGGTGCCATTGAGTTGGTAGCGACCCTTAGCAACCTTCTGCGCAGCAGAATGAAATACTGCCTGATCCTGGGCCAACCTCACTATTGTTGCCATGCCTGAGCCCATTGATGCTGGCACTTGGCCAGTCCATCTCACTGGGGGTCTTCCTCTTTTTCTCTGACCCTCCACCTTACCAAACATGATATCCTTCTCCAGCGAATGGTCCCTCCTGACAATATGTCCGAAACATGAGAGACAAAGTTTGGCCATCCTGAACTCCAAGGAGCACTATGGCTGCATTTCTTCCAACACAGATCTGTTGGTTCTTTTGGCAGCCCATGGCACTTTCTAGGGGCAAAATAGGGAATTTTAATCATGCAATAACTATTTTTTATTTTGATCTGATTTTGGTTTTGTGTAAAATTCACTTGTGAAACTCATCATATGTTATCTATGCCCTTTCCTCTTTATGTTGTTGTTATTGTTAAGTGCCATCAAGTCTGTTCAAACTTATAGTGACTCAGTATAAAGGTTCTGAGGAGAGACTGGTGAGTTTGAACCTGCTCAAAGCGACTCTTTGGTCCAGTGCTTATCCTATAACATCACACATATGTTTAATAAAAATTTGCTAAACATTTTATTGTTGAATTAAATGTATCATAGCTATTTTAAAAAATAGAAAACATAAATTTTAACAATCTAAAAGAAATTTTGTTGTTGTTAGATTCCATTGAATCAATATCATCTCAAAGCAACTTTAGGCACAACAGAACGAAACACTGCCTGGTCCTGTACCAATCTTACAATCCTTGCTACACTTAAGCCCATTGCTGCTGCCATTGTGACAATGTATCAGGTTGAGGGACGTCCTCTTTGTTATGATCCTCCCATTACCAAGCATTATGTGCTTCTCCAAGGACTGGTCCCTCCTGATAATATGTCCCAAGTATGTGAGACGAAGTCAGTGCATGCTAGCTTCTAATGATCATCCTGGCTGTAGTTTTTCGGACACAGATTTGTTTCCTTAGCAGTCCATGGTAGTTTTAATATTCTCCAGCACCATAATTCAAATGGATCAATTGTTCTAAGATCTTCTGTATTCATTGTTCAACATTCACATGCATATGAGGCTATTGGACATACCATGGCTTATGTCAGGCACACCTTTGTCCTCAAACTGGAGTCTTTGCTCTTGAGCATTTTAAAAAGTTCTTGTGTTGCAGATTTTCCTAATGCAATACATTGTTTAATTTCTTGACTGCTGCTTCCATGACTGTTGATGGTCAATCTGAGCGAAATGAAGTCTTTGACAACTTCAATCTCTTCTCCATTTATCATGATGTTATT
>NW_006408542.1:27867503-27872210 GCF_000296735.1 Chrysochloris asiatica | reverse complement strand
TCAGCAAATATTTTAAGCCCTCTTTGCTTTCAGCAAGCAAGGTTGTATCATCTGCATATCACAGACTGATAATGAGTCTTCCTTCAATCCTGATGCCATGTTTTTCTTCATATAACCTAGCTTCTCAAATTATTTGCTTGGCATACAGATTAAGTATGGTAAAAGAATACAACCCTGGCACACATCTTTCCTAATTTTAAACCATTTGTGGCTTTCTTGTTCTGTTTGAACAACTGTCTCTTGGTCTATGTACAAGTTCCTCATGAGCACAATTAAGTGTTCTGGATGCTCATTCTCTGCAGTGTTTCCATAGCTTGTCATGATCCACACAACCAAAATCTTTCAATATTCTTTGCTATCAGTCAAGATGCATCTGCCATCAGCAAAGATGTCCTTCATTCCATGCCCTCATATGAATCTAGCTTGAACCTCTGACAGTACTCTGTCAATATACCTTAGCAGCTGTTTTTGAATTATATTTAGCAAATGTTTACTTGTATACAATATTAATGATATTGTCTGATAATTTCTGTATTCCATTGGATCACCTCTCTTTGTAATAGGCACAAATATGGCCAGGAAACTGTCTTCCAAATTTTTTGGAACAGGTGAGTGAGTGCCTCCAATACCGCATCAGTTTGTTGAAAGATTTCAATTTCTGGAGTCATATTGCCTTCAGTACACCTTGAACGTCTTCCTTCATTAGCTATTTCTTTTCGGTACAACGACTCTGTGTATTGCTTCCTTCTTTTGATCACTTCTGAATCATTCAATATTTGCCCATAGAATCCTTCAATAATGGATTCGAGGCTTGAATTATTTCTTCAGTTCCCGAAGCTTGAGAAACACTGAGTGTGTTCTTCCCCCCTCCCCTTTTTTTGGGTAAATCTAGGTATTTACACATTTCATTATAATATTTGATTGTCTTCTCAAGCATCCCTTTGAATTTTTTTTGTGGAAGAAATGAGGAGGTTAAAAAGCTGAATGAAAAAAAAATGTATCACAATATAAAATGATGGTAAATTATTTAAATTTTGATACATCATATCTCAAACCCTGAATATTACCAATGTTTAACAATAATGCCAATACAAATGAAACAGATTTTTAAGCCAAATTAAGTTTATTAGCTAGAGTCCCCATGTTGCTAAGAATTAGTTGTGAGGTTGGTTGGTTGGTTGATTATGTGCCATAGATGTAAGGAAACACCTGATTAAGCATTAAAGGGAAAAGTTGAAGTAAGATAGTTAAACAAAAACTATTGAACATTAATTTGGCAATCAGAGGGTATGACAATCCATTTTCTTTATAAAATATTATGAAATACTCAACCCAACACCCTGAAATTTGTATTTATTACTATGAACTAGGGATTTTAAGTCAAGACAACTATAACAACTATACACTTGTCTTAGTTATCTAGTACCCCTATAACATCAATACCACCAGTGGCAAAGAGTCCTGGCTAAAGTGGAAGATTTTTTCTCTGTCAGCTCTGGGGAAAGTTCATTGTCTCCTTTCAACTTCTGAGGTCCTGGTGTCATTTGGAGATCACCATGTGTCTTGCTACCTTGACAGACATCTCTTGTATTCCTTGGTTCTAAGAGTTTCACAGTAGAGTGACCCATTTGTCCAAAGGATTTGTTTCACACTAGACTCTTTTTTCTTGGTGATAGTAGTTTCTACTCTCTCTCTGCTCACTTCCTCCTTGCTTTTATTTATTGTAAGATAAAAAGTGTTGCCAATTACATCCAGGAAAAAACTCCTTACATCAGATCAGGGGTGTGACTAAATTAAGGTCCATTACTGGCTAATCACATAAGACCACATCAGCACATAACTGCCACATTACATCATTACATAACTGTCAAACCACTGAGAATCATGCCCAGCCAAGTAGACACATGTTTTTGGGGGTAAAGTTCAATCTATGGCATCATTCAAAGTAAATTGATGATATTGGATTAAGCTTCACTTTTCCTATCACTGTAACACAATCAGCATCTACATCATCAACATACTAAGTGCATTATTAACTGAATGTTTTAAACTCAGGAAAGGTGTGTCCCAGGTATGGTAAGTATTGTTTTAAGTATGGTAAGTATTCTTTTACCATACTTATTCAATCTGTATGCTAATCAAATGATTCAAGAAGCTAGATTATATGAAGATCTTGGCAGCAGCATTGGAGCTAGAGTCATTAACAACTTGCAATATGTAGATGATACAAACTTGCTTGCTGAAAGCATATAGACTTAAAATACTTACTGGTGAAGATCAAAGTTCACAGCCTTCCATATGAATGTCACCTCAATTTAAAAAAAAAAACAACAAAAATCTTCATAACTGGACCAATAAATAACAGCATGATAAATGGAGAAAAGATTGAAGTTGTCAAATACTTCATTTTGCTTGAATCCACAATCAGTACTCATGGAAGCAGCAGTAATGAGATCAAACAATGTATTATAGTATTTAGCAAATTTTGTAAAACAGACCTTTTTAAAGGATTCAAAAGCAAAGATACCAGTTTGAGGACTAAAGTAGACTGACCCAAGTCATAGAGTTTTCAATAATCTCATATGCATGTGAAATTGGACAATAAATATAGAAGAACTTAGAAGAATTAAAGTATTTTAATTGTGGTATTGGTGAAAAATACTGAAAGAATCAGCAAACTGGATTATGTACAGCCAGAATTGTCCTTAGAAGCCAGAGAGTTTGTTTCCCATGCTGTTGATATGTTATCAGGAGAGACCAGGAGAAGGACATTCTGCCTGGTAAAGTGCAGGGTTAGTGAAAAGCAGGAAGACTGCCAAATGAGAAGGATTGGCACAGTGGCAACAGCAATGAGCTGAAGTGTAACCACAAGTGTAAGGAGGACACAGGGCCAGGCAGTGTTTCATCCTGGGTATTGCATGATATAATTCTGAAATATCAATGACTAATGCATTGCAAACAACTTTATCAACAGCATAAAAGGAAACTATACATGTGTACCTCATCAGCTGGAATACACTGACGACTACATCTGTGAGTAGAGACTGGAAAAGATCAACATCATCAGTCAAAACAAGGACAGGGCCTGCTGTGCAATAGACGTTTAATGACTCATGTTCAAGTCAAGGCTAAGCATGAAGAAAATTAAAGCAAGTCCATGAGAGCCTAAATAGGACCTTAAATATACCCCACCAGAATTTAGAGACAATCTCAAGAACAAATTAGATGCAATAGACACTAATGACCAAAAATCATAAGAGTTGAGATGACATCAAGAACATCATGAATGAAGAAATCAGAAGATCATTAAAAAGACAGGAAAGAAAGAAAAGAAAAAAATGGATGTCAGAAGAAACTCTGAAACTTACTTCTGAGCATAAACAACTGGAAGAAATGAAAAGAGCTGAAAAGATAATTTCAAGAAGACAAAGCCATTATTATAATGAAATATGCAAAACCTTGAAATTAGGAAACCAGAAGAGAAGAACACACTCGACATTTCTCAAACTGAAAGAACTGAATAAAAAAAACAAGCCTTTATTTACAGTATTGTAAATTGTGAGGTTGGCCCAGGACCAGGCAGTGTTTCATTCTGTTGTGCATAGGGCAGCTATGAATCAGTACCAACTCGATGGCATCTAAGAATAACAGCAGCAACATTTTTCTATGGACAAAATATTGAATGATGCAGGAGGCATCAGAAGACGACAGAGGGAATTCACTGAATCACTGCTCCAAAATGAAATTGTTGATGTTTAACCATTTCAAGAGGTATAATATGATCAAGAGTCAATGATACTGAAGGAAGAAGTCTGAGGTGCACTGAAGATGTTGACAAAAAATAATGTTCTGGGAATTGATGGAATACACATTGAAATCTTTCAACAAACTGATGCAGCACTGAAGGCACACACCTGTCTATTACATGAAAACAATTACTTGGCCACCTGGTTGGAAAATATACATATTTGTGCCTATTCCAATGAAGGGTGACTCAAAGAAATATGGAAATCATTAAATAATATCATTAATATCATAGGAAAGCAAAATTGTGCTGATGGTAATTAGAAAAGTACATCAACATGCCGCTATTAGAAATTCATACTGGATTCAGAAGCGGATGTGGAAATACAGTTATTACTGCTTATATCAAATGGATCTTGACTGAAAGCAGAGAGTGCCAGGAGAAATGAACTTGTGTTTTATTGACTATGGAAAGGTATTTGAATTTGTGGATCCTAACAAAATATGGATGACATTGCACAGATTGGTTATTTCAGAATACCTAATTGTGCTACACAGACTAAGAGACAATTATTGGAAGGAAATAATCAAAGAGTGAGTGGTATAAAATCAGGAACGAGTTCACCTGGATTGCATCTTTTGATCATACTCATTCAGTTCGTATGCTGAATCCTGTGTGCCGCTGTAGGATGAGCACTGGACTGTAAGGTCGGTTTGAATCACAAAGTTAGTTGGTGCTTCATAGCTCATCAGCTACTACTCAGAAATTCTGTAAAGGGTTGCTATGAGTCGGTACTGACTTGACCGCACTTAACAACAACAACAACAACTTGTTGAGCAAATAATTTGAGAAGCTGAATTGTATGCAAAAGAACTTGGTGTCAGGACTGAAAGACTCATTAACAATGATATAGCACATCCTTGCTTGCTGGAATGAAGAGGACTTAAAATGCTGATGAAGAT
>NW_006408542.1:27852664-27855873 GCF_000296735.1 Chrysochloris asiatica | reverse complement strand
TTTTGCCCCCTTTTCCATGTATTCTAAAGAACATTCAAGCAGTGGTTTATCTGCAAGAACCTTTTGAGCAAGCTCTTGCTCTGACTCTTCTCTCAGATATTCCCAAGATTTAAAAAGCAAGTCCCTCTCTAGGACAGGTTCAGAAAATTCACCGCTTATTACGCATTCTAAGTAACAGTTAGGGAAGGACTCCTCCTCTCTGACATTCTAAAGGTTAGTCTTATAGTACACATTATCATTGTGTAAGGCCTGCGGTGTATTAGCAGATTTCTTTGCCTTCTGCACTTGGCATTGCTTAACTTGGCTTGGCTTAGTCCCAGTATGGGCTTTTTCACTCATTCCTTTATGGGAACTCTTCCTTGGTCTTTTCTTTAGTTGCTGATCCAAGTCATTCTACTTGCTTGCTTCTTGGAGATTTATACCAGGATCTACCAATCACTTCCTAGGTAATAGTGTTCTGGCTAAGTGGTCTTCAACAAGCACCTGCTGTATTCTAGGATCCAAAGGAGGGGGCCTCTTCTGAAGTCTTCACCATATACTTCCAGCATTTAGTATATTTGACCATGCTAGCACGAGTTCTCTGATACTTCCTTGCTTCTTTCCGCCAAACTGCAAACGCGAAGAAGCTTGCAGTCGCAAAGAAGCTTGCAGTCGCAAGGGACCGCGCAAGGTTCTACAAATTACATTTTTAATTCTTACAGAGCAAATATATCTCTTTGAGAAATAAGGTACCTCTGACCTAAGTCATGGGGTGTTTTAGTGTCCTCATATTCATGTGCCTTATAAGTGCAGTGGCTCTAGAGGATTAGGACTGAACTGTGAAAAATGACGGTGGCAGTTAATGTCACTATAAGTTGGAGTTGACTCGATTACACTTAACAACAATAATGTATGCATGTGAAAGTTGGATAATGAGTAAGGAAGACTTCAGGAGAATTAATGCATATGAATTAATGGTGTTGGCAAAGAATAGCAAAAATATTCTTTCACTTTCAGAAGAAAAAACAAAACTGTCTTGGAAAAAGTACAGAAAAAATAATACTCCTTATAAGAGAGGATACTGATCCTTAGTGTCCTGTAGTTTGAACATGTTGTCAGGAGGGACCCATTGTCATTGTGGAGAAGGGCATCATGCTTAGAAAAGTGAAGGATCAAAGAAAAAGAGACAGATCTCCAATGAGATGTATCCCAAAGACCAACAATGGGCTCAAACATAACAACAATTATGAGGAAGATGCAAGGATGGGCAGTGATTCGTGTTATTGTGCATAATGTCACTATGAATTGGAAGCAATTGTTGCACTCTGGAATAATGCACTGGATCATAAGGTCGTTTGAACCACAAGGTTGGTGGTTCAAGCTCACCATCTGTTCCTTGGAAACCCTATACAGGGTCACTATGAGTCAAAACCAACTCGACAGCACTTGACAACAATAGCAACAAAAACAATATCTATCTTGATCTTCACACAAAGTCCTGCTAATAATATCATACCTGGGAAGGAGGATTAACATGACCTTCTCAACTAGGGAATAGATTTGTGTTCTGAGATAACTGTAAGTCAATATAATGGTAGAGTTGAAAGTCAGAAGGCAATATAAGTATTTTCTGTGCCAGGTCAAGGGAAAGGAAAATGATCCCAAAGGAAATGACTACAAAGAATTAAAGTATAAGGACATTATAATATCCATCTTTCTTTCAAGTATAATCTCATCACAATTTACCAAGCTCAGAGGTTTGTTTCTTTAGTATTTGAGTCTTCATGTAGTACTGATTTTCAAGGACCAAACTGCCTTTTTAAATAGATATTGGTTTTCTGTCTGCATGGAAATATTGATAGATGGCCAGCAGAAAAAGGTAGAATGCACCCATAATGCTATGATAATTGCACATCTTATTATTTTAATGAGTGTGGTAAACTAATTTCTTATTAGAATAATAAAAATTCTGTTCTATTTTTGTTACTAACCCCAATTGTGCCTGATAGCAGTTTGATAGCATTCTTATGTTTCTTTTCAAAGGACACAGGCCTCTCAATAAGGAATGTGTTAGAAATGTACAAATAGATATCTCCCCTTAATCTTGGACACTTAAAGTTCCTTACCAAGAAAGACTTTTCAAGAACATTTAACAACAGTTGACAGATTTCCTAATCACGTTGTTGCCTTACTAGAAAGTTAGCAAATTAAAAACCAAAAATGTCTTTTATTTGATAAGCCAAGTTAGATTGGCCTACCTAAACAGTTGTAAAGAACAATCTTTTAATAATTCAGTTATGGGTTTACTAAATGTGATATTTCCATAGCAGTTTGCCCTCTCATGTTTTGTATGTTCTTTCTTCAATTAAGGGAGTTAGTTTTAGCTGCCTAAGAATGTCGCCATTTTTACTTATTCATATGTCACTCAATTGTATTTTTTCAGAAGCACTAAATAGACTATGGCATTTAAAGGAAGAAGGATATAAATACAGTTGGGGAAAATGTATATATACATGCATGTTGTTGTTGTGTGCCGTGGAGTCGGTTCCGACTCATAGCAACCCTGTACAGGGTTTCTGAGACTATAAATCTTTACGGGAGCAGAAAGCCTCATCTTTCTCCTGCGGAACAGCTGGTAGTTTCGAACTGCTGACCTTGTGGTTCACAGCCCGATTCGTAACCACTACGCTACCAGAGCTCCTTATATACATGCATATGAGTACGTATGTCTGAGACAGACCTAGATGTTTAGATACAGATATAGAGATCACAAACATTTTTTTTTTAAGTTTTTAGTGTGAATTATGTGGGTTCACATGAGAGAGCATCAGTTTTACATTCATTCTATTGTATTTCATTTCATTGCAATGATTACACTCCCCTCCATTCATCATCAAACAACCAAAGGGTACACCCCACAGGCCTGCCCACTAGATGTCAGCACACAGCCTATCTCCCTCCCTGAGTCCAGTGTGCCCAACCACTCCATCTGTCCACATCATCCTCTCTTCCTCCATTCCTGGCATTACTCCTCTAGGTAGGGTCCTGCAACCTGCTCTTCTCACTTGATGGTTCCAGAGACCACTGCTCCTGGATTGCAAAGTCAATCACTCCCCTCCTTTTGTTACAAAATATCTACTGTCACATTTCAGATCCTCACACTCAGTCCTGATAGCAATTATTCGCTAGTGTACCACAAGAATCTTATCCCCATCTCCTTTCACCAGCTC
>NW_006408542.1:27851896-27852564 GCF_000296735.1 Chrysochloris asiatica | reverse complement strand
ACCTTTTTAAATCGTTGAAGAGCAAAGATGTCAGCTTGAGGACTAAGGTGCGCCTGACCCAAGCCATGGTATTTTCAATAACCTCATATGCTTGTGAAAGCTAGATAGTGAATAAGGAAGACCATAGAAGAATTAATGCTTTTGAGTTATGGTATTGGAGGAGACTATTGAAAGTGCTTTGGGCTGCCAAAAGAACCAACTGATCTGTGCTGGAAGAAGTGCAGCCAGAGTGGTCCTTGGAGGCCAAGATGGCCAAACTTCATCTCTCGTACTTTGGACATATTGTCAGGAGTGACCAGTCGCTGGAGAAGGATATCATGTTTGGTAGGGTGGAAGGTCAAAGAAAAAGAGGAAAACTCTCAGCGAGATGGATTGGCAAAGTGGCAGCATCAATGGCTCAAGCATGGCAACGACAGTGAGGTTGGCCCAGGATCAGGAAGTGTTTGTTCTGCTGTGCATAAGGTTGCTATGGGTCAGTACTGACTCGATGGCACCTAACAACAACCAAACAATATAAACAATCTTATAAAAAATGGAAATGTATACACACAAACATTTACAGACTATACTTGGTGTCATTTGCTGTCAATAGAAATGTAAAGTAATATATAGATAAAATTAACTACAGTATATACTGTACCACTGTAATAATTTAGTAGTCACCTCCT
>NW_006408542.1:27849631-27850686 GCF_000296735.1 Chrysochloris asiatica | reverse complement strand
GGTAGGCAAAGGAAACCAAGATTCAAAAGACAGCCAAGCATCTTAACATATTCCCCTCTTTTACCCATTCAAACCATGCCTCAGTCCCTGTATCCCAGAGCCCTGTTGTTCCAAAGTTGTGCAGACCTCACCATTTATCTCAGACCCACTTAACCCATGGAAACCTGCCTAACTGTTTTCCCATCTGCCTTGTTCGTCCATTCCCCTCCTCCTTCGTGTGTATTGCCACCTCCACCCCCGCCCTTTCTACACCCAAGCTATTCCCTACCCTGTTCTCTATCTTACCCTGCCTCCCTCCCTTCCCCTCACCTCATCGCATACATCCCAGTGATCAGCAAATATATATATAATTTTTCCCCATTTTAGGGTGGATTCTTTTGCTTAATTTTTTATAATAATGGTCTTATGCAGTGTCTCTCCTTTTGTGACTGACTAATTTTACTCAGCATAATGTCCTAAAGATTCATCCATTTTATGATGTTATGCGGTGGCTTGTACTTCCTTGTTGTTCTTTAAGGTAGCATAATATTCCATTGTGTGTATGTACCACAGTTTGTTTATCCAGTCTTCAATTGATGGGCACTTAGGCTGTCTCCATCTTTTTGCTATTTTAAATAGTGCTTCTATGAACATTGGTGTGCATATATCTACTCATGTTATAGCTCATATTTCTTGTGGGTAGATACCAAGTAGAGGAATTGCTGGGTCATAAGGTATTTCTATTTCCAGCCTTCTGAGGAAGCGCCATATTGCTTTCCAGAGTGGTTGGACCTTTTTGCAATCCCACCAACAATGTAAGATGGTCCCAGTCTCTCTGCATTCTCACCAGCATTTATTGTCCTCTACTTTTCAATCTTTGCTGTTATTGCTGGTGAGAGATGATATCTCCTTGTTGTTTTGATTTACTTCTCTTTAAGGGCTAGAGCCCTGGTGTGGTGCTATGAGTTAATGCGCCAGACTGCCACATCATTTGAACTGCAAGGTCGGCAGTTCAAGCTCACTAGCTGCTCCTCAGAAATCCTATACAGGGTAGCTATGGGTCAGAACCGACTTGA
>NW_006408542.1:27830820-27831829 GCF_000296735.1 Chrysochloris asiatica | reverse complement strand
TAAGTATGTCTTTAATGTCCTAACTCTCTTTCAGTCACATCTGCCCTCCTCTCCTTGTTGTTAGGTTTTGTCAAGTCAATTCTGACCTGTGGCAACCCTGTATAGGGTTTTTGAGGAGCAGCTGGTGAGCTTGAACCACTGCCCTTGCATTTCAAAAGGCTCTGTAGTGTGGCGCCCCAACCCATAGAGCCACGCCGGGACTCCTGCCAAACCAGAGAAAAAAGGCAGACCCAAATAGAATCACATCCGCGTCTCAGCTTGGACTGAGTGTGCGGGTTCCCGAGGATCGGCTGGTGAGCCTGAACCACTAACCTTGCAGTTCAAAAGGCTTTGCAGTGTGGTGCCTTAACCCACAGCGCTACGCTGGGACGCCTGCCAAACCAGCGAAAAAAGGCGGACCCAAATAGATGTACTTCTGTGTCTCAGCCTGGGCTTGGTGTGCGGGTTCCCAAGGAGTGGCTGGTGAGCCTGAACCACCAACCTTGCAGTTCAAAAAACTTCGCAATGTGGCACCTTAACCCACAGCACTATGCCAGGACTCCTGCCAAACCAGCGAAAAAGGCAGACCCAGACAGGAAGCTCATCCGTGTCTGAGTGCACGGGCTCCCGGTAGAAGAAACCACCAGCAGTGAGGGTGGGTCGTGGCCCCTCAGCCAAGTCCCTGCCTCTACCCACCTGAATGGAGGTGGGCAAAGAGTGAGTGCACCAATTACCCAACACCAAAGAAAAAAATATAATTGGAACCATATAAAATTGGCAAAGTATATTGTGCATCTTTCTTTTTTCCAAGGTTCCTGCGGCGTGTTTCCGTGGCATCTCTGCGGTCCCTATTTCTTCCTGCCGGTTGGTCTCGCCCAGGATGTTGGCTCAAGCCTCCGAGCCCAGCCAGCAGATTCAAAAGTACGCGATTTTTTACTTCAGCTCCAAATTCCACAGGCTATAAGCCTTCAAACCTTTAAACTATTCCTATCTCTGTGGGTCCGAGTTTTGGAGTTCTGTCCTGCCTCTT
>NW_006408542.1:27823708-27828589 GCF_000296735.1 Chrysochloris asiatica | reverse complement strand
CACAATGAAATGTTCTGAAAAACTCATTCTCTGAAATGTTGTCAATAGCTTATCATGATCCACAATCAAAAGAATTGGTGTAGTTAATAAACACAGGTAAACATGCTGTTCTCTGCTTTCAGGCAAGACCCAAGTGACGTCAGCAAGGATATCCTTCATTCAAGTATTCATTTGAATCTGGCTTGAAACTCTGTCAGTTCTCTGTCAGTGTTCTCTTGCAGCTGTTTTAAAATTACCTTTTTGCAAAATTTTATTTGCCTGTGATATTTATGATATTGTTCAATGATTTCCATATTCCGTTAGGTCATCTCTGTTTGGAATGGGAACAAATATTGATCTCTTCCAATCAGTTGGCCAGGTAGCTGTCTTCCAAATTTCTTGGCATAGATGAGTGAGTGCCTCCACTGCCACTTCAGTTTGTTGAAAGACTTCAATTTGTATTCCATCAATTGCTGGAGCCTGGTTCATTGCCAATGTTTATAGTGCACCTTGGACTTCTTCCTTCAGTATCTTTGGCTCTAGATCATATGCTTCCTCTTGAAATGCCTGAATATCTAACATTTCTTTTTGGCACAGTGACGCTGTGTATTCTTTCCATCTTCTTTTGATGCTTTCTGCATCACTCAAGATTTTGTCCATAGAATCCTTCCGTTTTTCAAGTCAACACTTTAACTTTTATTTCAGTTCTTTCAGCTTGATAAATGCTGAGCTTGTTCTTTTGATTTTCTGACTCCATGTTTTTACACATGTCATTATAATCTTTGACTTTTTCTTCTTGAGCTGCCCTTTGAAATTTTCTATTCATCTCTCTTACCTCTTCATTTTTTCTGTTTGCTTTAGCATTGCTATGCTGGATAACAAGTTTCAGAGTCTCTTCTGACATCAATTTTGGCCTTTTCATTATTTCTTGTCTTCTTTATGACCTTTAGTTTTGTCCTGTATGATCTTCTTGATGTCATACCTCAATTCTTCTGGTCGTTAGTGTCTAATTCATCAAATCTGTTCTTGAGATTATCACGAAATTCAGGTGGAATATGTTCAAAGACGTAGTCTGGCTTTCATGGACTTGCTTTAATTGTCTTCAGCTTCAGCCTGAACCTGCATATGAGCAATGAATTGTCTGTTTCACATGTCTGTACCTGGCCTTGTTTTGTCTGATAACATGGAGCTTTTCCACTGTCTGTATCCACAGTTGTAGTCAGTTTGATTTTTGTGTGTTCCATCTATTGAAGTCCATGTGTATAATTCTCTTTTATGTTGTTTAAAAAGTATCTGAAATGAATGAGTCACTGGTCTTGCAAAATTCTATCATCCGATCTCTAGCATCGTTTCTATCACCAGTGCCGTGTTTTCCAACTACTGATCCTTCCTTTTTGTTTCAAGAGTTTGCATTCAATCATCAATAATTATCAATAATTTTTATTGCATGTTTGATCAGTTTCAGACTGAAGAAGTTGGTAGAATTATTTATTTTCATCATCACTAGCTTTAGTGGTTGGTGTGTAAATTTGAATAAGAGTAGTTGTATTTAGTGGTCTTTATTGTAGGTGTATCAATATTATGCTACCACAGACTGTGTTGTACTTCAAGATGTATATTGAAATGTTCTTTTTGATAATGAAAGTGAGGCCATTCCTCTTCAATTTGTCATTCTTGGCATAGTAAACTATGTGATTGTCAGATTCAAAATGGCCAAATACCAGTCCATTTCAGCTCACTAATGCCTAGAATACAATGTTTATATGTTCCATTTCATTTTTGACAATGTCTCATTTTCCTCAATTTATACTATATACGCTCCTTGTTCTGATTTTTAGTGGATGTTTACAGCTGTTTTTCCTTATTTTGAGTTGTGCCCCATCAGCAAATAGAGGTCATGAGAACTTTACATCATCTGTATCATCACAGTCTACTTTATTTTGAGGAGGCCACTCTTTCCCAGTTGTAATTTGAGTAACTTTCAAACTCTGGGGCTTATCTTACAGCACTATATCTGACAATATTCTAGTGCTGTTCATCATGTTACAGCATTCAATATTCTGGTTCTATCTAATAGTATTCCACTACTATTCATAAAGTTTTAAGTGACTAAATATTCCATAATAATCAGTCTCTCCTCTTTCCTAATATGTTTTATATAATAGAAATCACAGTAGAGAATCCTTTGGCATAAGATTTCATATTTATTGTGTTAAGACTCAAACTGTGGGTAATATTTGCTCTGGAAGTGTGTGTCAGAGTCTTTAGTGTCCTTTTAGTGTCTTTGTTTTATCTCTCTTGTTATTGTTGGGTTTACTTGGGAATGCCTGCTTAAGCAGAGTCTGTTTCTAGTAATTCTCTCAGTTGTAATCCACTGTTATACTGCAGCCCAACTGGTGTGATGGGTTTTGGGGAAAGTGTTTTCTAATGTGATGATTAAGTCTGTTAACATATTTTTTTCTGTAGATTTTACTTATTACATTTTTATTGAGAATTTATAGAGCAAAACATACACAAATTCAACAGTTTTTAGATGTATATCTCAGTTACATGACTATGTCATTCAAGTTGTGCAAACATTCTTGCCTTTATTTTCTCCATTGCTACTTCTTTATTAACATAAACTCGCTGTTCCTTGAGGTTACTATTTAAGATTTCTAGTTGCTGTTATCAATTTAATCCTATATAGACACTTCTTAAAATCACATAATGCCCAAGGCAGACATTTTTTGCTAGTTAAGCCAGACTGCTATTTAGTTTTAAGAAGACTTTAGGGAATATTTTTGGCTTAAGGTTTTTAGATTATCTCAGGGTAATAGTTTTAGGGATTCATCCAAACTTCATGCTCCAGAAAATCTTGGGTTCATGGAAAATTAGAAATCTGTTCTATATTTTCACTGATTTAATCAAGATTCTTCTATGGAATGTTTTATCAAAATATTCAGTCATGATAGCTTGACGCCATTCAGTGATTTTTTTACTTGCAAAAGAGGCAATTGTTGTTCATGGAAGAAATGAGCCATGCATTCCACTGTTGTTGTTAAGTGCTATCCAGTCAGTTCTGACTTATAGCAATGCTGTATAGGATTTCCAAGGAGCAGTTGGTGAATTTGAACAACAGACCTTGTAGTTCAAACTGACCTTGTAGTCAAGTTCTTTATGCTACAGCACTACACATTCCATATCCTCCTTCTATTCCTGCCTCTCCTTCCTCTGTTGTTCCAGGTGAATAGAGACCAAATGCAATGCTCTAGGTGGGTGCTTGTAAACTTTTAAAACCTCAGGAGGTAGAACAGAGGCACTAAATATATTAGGTCAGTTAACAGGATGTCCCATTAAAGCATAACTTAAACTTTCAAACCAAATAACCAAACTCCATAAGGTACTTGATTGTACACAAGAAACATCAGCAGCTATTCTATTATTATTATCATCATCTTTATTTTAGTAACTGTAAATATACCTACCACACAATTTTGTTAGCATATTTTTTATTTGTCCAGAATCTATGGACTTAGACCTTAAGAAGAATTTCATAGTCTTTTTGTTTCTCTCCTTATTCAATATGGAAGGTTTCAGAAGAGTTCCATCAGTCCCATTCTTTTACCTTTAGGTTAGAAGACAAGGCTTTAAATAAGTATTCCCTGAGGACAAGTCACTGCCACTGAGAGCAAAAAACTCTGAGTGCACTTTTCTCCTGAGCATATTTTAAAATGTTTTTGTCCCCTCCCTTTACTTAAAGCACATGAAGGCTTTTGTTCATTTAAAACACATGAGGTCCCCCCTTCTCCAAGACTAGGTCCTAAAAGAGACTTTACATCTCATCTTAGTCTTCATTCCCCTCTAGTAATTCATTAATTACTCCTTAAATGTTCCTATCCTTTTCTGGGTCAGCAGTTTTTGCTGCTAGTAAGCTGTGTGATTCTCGGGTACACTCATTCTCTAATTTATGGAAGAAAAACTTTGCCTTATGACCTCAGTTTTCTAGTTGATTCAAGACTTGTTCATTTCCACTTTGCCTTTTTTCTTATTTTGAGGATAAGAGTGAGAATTTTCAAGCTTTTTACATGTTTAAGAGGAACCAGTGCAACTGTGTTATCGTAATCTTTGCATTTTAATAAATCTCAAATACATCTGACACTGTAGAGTAAGCACTGGTGGTTGAAATCCACCAGTTACTCCCTGGAAACCTGATATAGAGTCACTATGAGTTGCAACAACTCAACAGCACTAAACAACAACAAACACTAATATTTATTTTGATCATTAGATACACTTTAGCATGGCATTTTACTGCCAAATAGAAAAGGAAGCATATAATTTTGTTCATTTTTTTTTTAATGATAAATAGCTCTTTTACTCATGACAAGAACCTAGGAAGATATAGATTTCCATGCTGAGGACAACATTATGAAAATGGGAGAAGGGTACCTCTTTATAATTTCTTGAGAATATGAGCTAGCAGATGGCATTTCCTCTTTCCCATTTTTCATCATTCAGCAGACAATTAAAAGCAAATGAGTCTTAACATATATTTGTCATGTCATTTCTGTGATGGCTATTCTTACAAGATCAAAACTCACTGAAAAATATTTAAAATATCTGTAATTATTCATTTGGAAAACTAGTTAAGACTGATGTTTTCTTTTTGACAAAATTATGAAAACAGCTTCATATTGATCTCAATATATACAAAATTTAACAAATTAATAGCATACCACCAATATGTATAATATGTCTTAAAATCTTTTAAGCCTGAAGTAGATGTAGTGTGACATTAATAAAATTTAAACTTCAGGGAACTTCACTTCCAAACCACTTTCTCAGTCAGAGAGTAGCAATGAGGAATTTGTTCACCATGTCTTTTTATTTTTCTTTCTTTCTTTTTAGTAAAATTTTCAA
>NW_006408542.1:27820368-27823599 GCF_000296735.1 Chrysochloris asiatica | reverse complement strand
ATAATTGGTATTTTGTAGGTTGGATGTAAAGGAATATGCTTATGTAGATAGACTCCTGGTATGGCACTTTAGGATGAACACTGGACTGTAAATCACAAGGTCAGCAGTTCAAACCCACCAGCTCTTCCTTGGAAACCCTATATAGGGTCACTATGAAGCAGATCTGACTCAACAGCACTTAACAACAACAAACAACAGGTTTGTAAACACTGGCAAATATCTGTGTAAATGTTAACAATTGCACTGTATCAATGGCTTCCAGGAATATCCTTGTTATGAAAGTAAGGTGCTGGTCAAAGTTTACATGTGTCTAACAACATTCATTCCTGGAAACATTAGAAATGAAGGAATAAACAAAATGCAAAGAAACTGAGTCAGGACATGTCTGTAGAAGATTTAATCATCAGACATAAAATTGGCAGGGAAATTAAGTTTTTAATGAAATTAGTAAAATGAAAGCTCCTTCTTGTCAGAAATATGCTACATATTAATTATATATAGCTGCTTCATGAAATATCCAAAACTTGTTGTTAAGTGCAGTCAAGTTGGTTCTGACTCCTATTGACCCTTCATAGGGTTTCTGAGGAGCAGCTGGTGAGTTTGAACTGACCACCTTGCAGTTTATACTGACATTGTAGTCCAATATCTTAACCCACAGCACCACACCAGGACTCATCCAAAAATCATGCATTTATCTTTGCACACAGACTTGGGAAGTTTTGAATATCCAGCAGCTAGTTAACTAAATAGTTCTGGGCTCATTATTTTCTGATCAAAATTTGACTGGGATTGGAGAATTCTCTTCCAAATTACTCCCTTTTGTAGGTTATTATAGGAAGCCTCAGTTTTTCATTACATTGCTATCTCCACAGTTACCAGAGCGCCCCACAGCACAGCAGCTGGTTTACCCTAGAGCAAGTAAATTGAAAGAGATGAAAGGGAAAGGGAATTTGAGGACTGAGTCCTGGTGTGGCACTGTAGGATAAGCACTCTGCACAAAGTCAGTTTGAATTTGACTCAATAGCACTTGACAACAATAAGTTGTTGTCCAAATCTCACAAGGAGTCCTGGTGTGGCGCTGTAGGATAAGCACTCCACCATTAGATCAGTTTCAACCTTAAGGTCAGCAGTTCAAACTCACCACCCACTCCATAGAAACCCTATGCAGGTTCCCTATAAGTCGGAACCTACTCAAGGCACTTAACAACAACAAAAAAATCCACATCTCACATTATCTCTAATAATTAGAATTGTGTCACTAAATTGTTACTCATATTAAAGAGGAATTTATTTACACTCCACTTCTTGAATGGGAGGAATATCAAAGAATTTGTACATATTTTAAAACTACCAGATTCAAAATGTATATTCTCTCTTATTTTTCATGCACTATAATACTTGCTAAGTATTATAGTTGCACATTCTGTTGCACATTCAACTATAGCAACCCTGTATAGGGTTTCAAAGGAGCGACTGGTGAGCTCGAACTGCCAACCTTGCAGTCAAACCAACTTTACAGTCCAGCACGTTAACCCACAGCACCACACCAGGACTCCATTTAGAGAAATGCAAATCAAAACAAGATGTCATCTTAACACAGCATTAACAGCAATGTTAAAAAACAAAACAAAAAAACAAAGCAACCAGAAAACTATACAGACTGGTGAGGATGTGGAGAGTCAGGAACCCTCCTACCTAATTAGCGGGACTGTAAAATGATGCAGCCACCTTGGAAAACCGTATGACACATTCTTAAAAAGTTGGAAATGGAAATACCATATAACCCAGCAATCCCTCTACTTAGTATATATTCTCAAAATATGAGTCATGACATTAATATATATATAAATGTATAATATTAATGTATAACATATATTAATATATTAATGTATAATATATATACATCCATGATTTCTGGTGTGGCACTGTTGGATAAGCACTGTACTGGAAACTACAAAGTCATTCATTCAAACCCACCAGCTGCTCCTTCGAAACCCTGTACAGTGTCACTTTGTTTGAAGTGACTACAAAGCACTTAAGAAAAATGTTCATTGCAGTATTGTTCGCAATAGCAAACAGATGGAGACAGCCTGAATGTCCATCAACTGAAGAATGGCTCAGCACAAAGGAATATACACATAAAGGAATATGTTTCTGGAGAAAAACAATCAATTTGCAAAATACCCTGTAAAATAATAAACCCAGAAGACATTATGCTGAGTGAAATTAGTCAATCACAAAAGGACAAGTATTATATTAGTCCACTATTGTAAAAAAAAAAAAAAAGTTAAGAGACTGGAAATCTTTATGGCAGCAGATAGCCTCATCTTTCTCCCCTGGTGGGTTTTAACCGCCAACCTTGTGGTTAGCAGCCCAATGCTTAATACACAGTACCATCAGGTGGCCCGCAGAGAAGGATCAGCTCTTGCTTGAGTTTCTTGTTTAATAGACTTGCTTTGTAGAAAAATTTTGGATTATGGGATTCAGGGTAGAGAAATTTAAATACATATTGGTTTACTTAACATTGTTAAAATTAGGTAAATGAATTCATGAGCTATAGTACAATATTCTCAATTACTATTCGTTTTAGGTGTTGATTTAAGAGACTAATTTGGAATCTGAAAAACTTAGGGAACTTAACTGATTTTTGGTTTTTTCCCTATTGTTAAATGTCACATCCCCAATGAGATTCATTTAACAGGCTTGTTGTTGTTCCTATTGTTTTGTGCCATCGAGTTACTTCTGATTCAGTGACCCAGTATAGGATTTCCAAGGAGCAGGTGGTGGATTTGAACTGCCAACATTGTCCTTAACAGTCCAGAGCTTATCTTACAGTGCTACATTAGGACTCCCACCTAGTTAGTAATTAAAAAAAAAAAAAAAGGAAATATAGTTCTTGTTGTTGTTGTTAAGTGCCATTGAGTCAGTTCTGACTCTTAGTGACCCTGTCTGTATAGGGTTTCTGAGGAGTGGCTGGTGAGCTTGACCTACCGACCTTGCAGTTGAAACCAACCTTGCTGTCCAGTGCATTATCCTGCCGTGCCATAACATACAGTCCTTAAATCGTGTTTTTCTTTTCTTTCTGCTTTGCTAATATACCTTTCTCAGAAATGTGGTATTTGAAGAAAATATGTCTTGGAAAGACTTATTTGTCAGATGCATGGGAATGTGTAGTAATAAAAGTTGCCATGACAAAATACACACACACACACACACACACACACACACACA